>NW_020955491.1:88067-308985 GCF_003031625.1 Empidonax traillii | reverse complement strand
AATCTCCCTGGCAGAAGAGAGAGAACATCAGCTGATCAAGAAAAAGGGAGCCTTTCTGAAATAACTGCTGCATAAGTAGATTCGATGTAGAGTATGGGTAGGTTTTTGTCTTTTCTTCACCTCTGTGAAGTCTTTTAAAAATATTTACAGCTTGGTTAGTATGGATTTTATAAATAAATATTTACCTTTCATTATGAAGTACATATATCTTATAAATTATATATCTTTATTATGAAGACATATTTTGCCTTTTATCTTAGTCTGGCTTGAGTGTGATTTAAGGTAAGGTGATAATAGAAAGACATTCCTTGCTTAAGGTGAATCTAACACCCTTAACAAATGGATGGGTGTGCAAGCCACCTCGGGGGGGCTGAGAGAGCAGAAGTAAGAGGATGTTTGTTTAATTAAAGGAGATACTAAACTCATAAAAAATGCCCCAAACCCATCATATTTTAAGCTCAGAATGCAGGTATCAGTCTAGCAGCAGAGTAGGGGCTACCCTATAAACTGCCCTGGGTGTGATGTGTGTGTCTGCATTGCCAGTGCAGGTGTTGTGTGTTTGTGTGCAGAGAAAGGGCTGAGGACATGGAGGGACGAGGCTGGCTGTCTCGAGGCAAAAGTGGCTCAGCAAGAGCAGAAAGGAGCAGGTCTGCCCGAGGAACAGACCTTCTGAGGTATCTCTGCATATCACTTGGGGGGTGTGAGAGAGGAGCTGGTGGTGGCTGCGGTCATTGTGGGTACCAGGACTGAAGGTGCGAACTTCGGGGGCTCAGCTATGAGGCAAGAGAGAAGCTCAGCCAGACCCAGTGTTTCAGTGCATGGATGAGGTAGTAGAGAGTAGAAATTTAGGTATGTGAGGAACTGAAGGAACAAGGGCAAGTGATACCATAACCAGTGTACATTGAGGCTTCTGGTGCTTGCAGACTGAAAGATTTGAAGAGGAACATTTAATCAGAAGCAATAGGGGAGCTGATGGGCACAGGAGAGCAAAGGGCTGTACTGGCGAGACTTGTGAGGACAGTGACCTTGCAACCAGTGCACCTCTGAAAAGGCCGGGGGGGAAATAAAGCCTGACTGCAATAACTAGGGAAGGCAACTCCAACTGTCCACAAATCCAGTTGACTGCCACATGCTACCTTCAATGTCTGATCAAAAACAAAGCTTATGTGTAATTCCGCACTGATGACCAAATCCAAGAAAGAGACAGGGGGGCTGTCAGGCTTGGCATGAGACCACAACTGTGATGCAAGGACAATCTCAAAGACCTGTAGGAGAGAGGATAAACAATGGGAGTCTGTGTTGCTGTGCTACCAGCTTTATGGTAATGATAGTGTAGGATGCATGGGTGGAGGAGTGGAGCTGTGCATGAGGGACTATATAACTTGCAACAATATAAAAATATTATGGCTGAAGAGATGCACTACAGAGTTCTTGTAGGCAGAGATCGCATACTCCAATAATAAAAATGTAGGACTAGGAATGCAGTACTGAACTCCTTATCATGATTTTGACAGTTACCAGAAAACACTGAGTTAGGGTAGGAAGATGAAAGCAGGTAGCAATAGCAGGAGATTCTGGGCATGTTTATAAAAATGCAATGCTGCAGCAGAATGAGATAGGATGTCCATATGCAACAACTGTTTGATGCCTAGAATAATGAGTCCTGCAAACAAATCCACAACACAAGATGCTTATTCTACGTTTTATCTTTACTGCTGCATAGGTTCTAGTTCAAGCAGGTTTTGGGGGAGTTAGAGGGAGCCCTGGACTGGCAATCACAGTAGAGCTAAGTTCAGCAGCATGGTGGGGCAGAGAAGCAGTCCCAAAAGGAAAAAGCCCACATAATTTTGGGGATTGTTTAGAACAACAGAAAATTCTACAAAACCTGTATTAGAAGCCTACATTCCAAAACAAAGAGATATTTTAATAAATATTGAGCCCAATGTCTATCAGTGTAATAATTAGCAAGACTACTATACGGAAAAGATCTCCATTTAGAAAGCTTGTCCAAATGAGGACGACAGAAAAGTCTGTATCATGGCAGATCAAATACGGAGAGGAAACTAAGAGCATCAAAGGAAAAAAAAGCAAAGACATTCTGGTAAAGGATCTTTTGGCTGACAGTGAGTTTTGTAAACCCTCTGAAAAAGGAAAGACAGCTTGGGAACTGGCAGGGCTGCTTGGTGGCAAAACATCCCTTAGGAACAACAAGGTCAAAGCAGAAAAACTCTGCCATTTCACTCTTGCCTGCCAAAGACTTGGGGGTATTTTCTTGCCTGAAGCAGCAAACAGGTCAGAGGAGCCAGCTCCAGTAGACAGATGTGTGCAGGAAGTATTAAACCAAACAGATAAGAGAGGAGATGTCAATAAATAATCAGGACCAGATGGCATTCATACAAGTATCCCAAAGGATTTCAACTGTGACACTGCTGGCCAAGGCACATAACCTGCCATTACAATCAGGCGCTGTGCCAGGGGACTGATGTGTCACCAGTGCATTTACAAGAAGGGCTTGAGAAGACAACTCAAGGACCATGAGCTGGTCATCTCAGTGCAGGAAGCTACAAACCACTGACAACTATTTCTACCTCTGGCACATATGGGAGGAGTCTGTAACCAAGAGCAAAGGCATTGAGCTCATTGCAGTGTCAGTCCACTGAGAAAGAGTCTTTATGTCTTCTGAAAAGGAAGACTCTGTTTCACTCACCCAGTGAATGGCAGTGATGATGATGGACGAAGCAGACCCAGTGGTCATTTTATATGTGTATAAGGATATACATATATGGCCAAGGAAGGTGTTTTTCCCTTCTACACTTTTGTGAAATCCCACCTGAATACTGAACTCAGCTCCGAGAACCCCAACAGGACATGGACCTGCTGGAGTGGGTCCAGAGTAGGCCATGAAGATGATCAGAAGGCTGGAGCACCCCTCCCATGAAGACAGGCTGAGCGAGTTGGGATTGTTCAGCCTGGAGAAGAGAGGGCTCCGGGGAGACCTTAGAGCAGCCTACCAGTACTTAAAGGTGCCCTTACAATAAAGCTTGAGAAAGACTTTTCACTAGGGTATTTAGTGATAAGACAAGGGGGAATGGAATCCCTGGAAGTGTTCAAGGCCGGGTTGGAGGGGGCTTTGAGCAATCTAGTCTAGTGGACGTCTCTGCCCATGGCCGGGGGGTTGGAACTAGATGGTCTTTGAGATCCCTTCTCACCCAAACCATTCTGTGATTCTATGATACGTGTGCATTTATATGGTTGCATTTGTCAAAGCCTGTGACATAGCTCTGCACCACGGGTTTGTTCAGTACCTAAGATGCCAGAGAGCTGGAAGGCATTTTCTTTTGTGGGCTGAAAGCTGGCTGAAGTGTAGGAAGCAAATTGTGGGGTTTAATAAATCAGAAATGGAGTCCTCTAGGGTTTGGTACTCAGACTAGATTTATTCAGTGTCTTTATCAATAACCTGGAGATGACAGTTATCCAGGTTGGCAGACACCATGCTGAAAGGGTGGCAGATAAGCATTAGTGTATTTTAAAGTAAAGTGATGCAGGCTGGGAAAAATAATCTAAATGATGCCTAATTATATGAATTTTTAAATGTCTGCTAAATTCAGGAAAGGGCACTTGGCATTGGTATTATTGGCCACTGACTGTCTTGGCTACTACAGCAGTAGAAGCAACCAAAATTGTCATCAAAATGAGAGGCAGCATCAAGAAATCTATGGAGAACAAAGTAAGGTATCACCTTGTATAAAATCTTCATGCACCCCCATAGTGAGCAGTTCTTGTCTCTACATTCAAAACAGAGAAGGTGCAGAGAGAGGCAAGTGAAATGATCAAGGAGACAAAGAGCTAAAAAGCCTAAGACTCTTTGGTATGGAAAGGAGGAGGCTGAAGAAGGATATGGCAAAAGTTTAGAGAGTCACAAAGATGGTGGATAATGTGAATGCAGACTGTTATGCATAGGGTCCTACAGTACTGGGATTTGGGGTGCTCAGCAGAGTGGTTGAGTTTGCTTTCCATCAGGTAAAAGAAGGTGTTCCTCTGTCCAGCAAGGACTGGGCAATGCTGGGAGTGTGCTGCCACAGCTGGTGGTGCAGGCAGGCATCTCAGCAGAGTCAAGAGGACAGGACAAATGCAAGGATAATACATGGGAAACAAAAGGCTAGGCAGGATGCACACCCCAATGCTCATGGACAACAGTCAGAAAGCTCAGGAAATGTAAAGGAAAAGCACACTGGAAGGTGACCAGGCAAATAATCAGGCTCTAACCAGCGTCTCCTTTTGCCACCACTGGAGACTGAACACTGCTCTAGATAGATGGCAGTCTGGGCTGCCTCCACATTTCTTACACTTGACTTCACTTGAACTACCTTTAATTCCTGCTGGTGAAGTGAGCCCAATGCCTTTAGTGATATTAATACAGAGATTCCACCCTGTATGCCAAAATGTTTTTACTGTGAAAGTGGCAATAGTGAATAGCCCTGGGCTCCCGCAGTTCTTGTGGAGGGCAGTCAATCAAGTCATATGACACCTCATTAGAGAATGGGATGGATTTCTCTGCCATGCCTGGACAGAAGGACATGTTCCTTTTGAAGCTGTTTGGTGGAGGGATGCTGCTGCTAAAGGTGCTAATATGAAATGTGTACTGTCTCTAAAGGTGCAAACATGAACCTCTCTGTTTCCAAACTGCTGATTCACCATAACACAAAGAATGACCAAACAACTTATTTTTAATAAGGTGTTCTGCATATGCAAAGTTAAATAGGGAAATGGGCTGTTCAGTCAAAATATATTACTTTGCTATGTCAGGTGATAAATACATAGAACCTCTTGTATACCAGAAAAAAAGATGACCTTTGCATCTATCACATCTGTCTTCTGAGTCTGAAGAGGACCCCAGACACCTGAGTCTCATGGTCATAACCCAAATAGGAAGGCAGTTATCATATTGCTGTTATATAGGAGATAACTTTCATTTGCCACTGCACTTCCAAGGACAGAAGTTGTTGTGTTTTTTGAAAGTTCACACTGGCTTTCTTTCTAGCATTCCCTTTGTGTTTCAGGAGCAGCATTACCAAGAGTAAATGTAAAAGAACGCAATATCTAGAATTAACACTAAATTATCAAAACCTGGTATTTTATTTCTAAATGCACAATAATGAAAAGAAAACAAGAGTCTGACATTAAACACTTTCTATTTTTAAAGATTGCAACAAGCCAAATACATGTATTTCATCTAGTTAAAAACCAAGGCTCACTTAATCAGATTCATAACTTCATTGTTAGATTCCATCTGGCAAACAATCCTAGTTCCATAAATCTACCCCTTTTTTTTTACCAAAAACATTTCTTAGGAGCAGTTTTGTCATAGAGAAGTTTAGTCAATGATCACTGCTTCTGGCAAATAAAAAGCCAACTACATATAATAAGAAAGAAAAGTAGGTTGTATTTTAACTATTGCAGCAATTTTATCTACATCAAAAAAAGCAGTAGACAAATCTTGTCCTACCCCAGCTCATGTGCCTTCTGGTATGTTCAATATTTCCTTCTTCTGCTTGCTGTTGCTTGCAAACTTCAGTCCTTTTAATGGAATGGAAAACCACAAAAACTTAATGCAAAACCCAAGTGCTATTTATATAGAAGCCAAGGATGAGCAATGAATGTTATTACAGAGAAGTAAATCCTTATTGAAAGTTCTTACATCTCCTTAAAAGAGAAATGTTCTCAGCTCAAAGAGTGGTGCTAGCAATCACATGGCAATCTTTCGTCACTTTCACCCAATGAAAGTGGCTCTTCAGATACGTGGCATGTTGGGAAGCATTCAGGATTTCTGTATTCGGGTCCATGTATGTGCTTTCATTAATCAGAGTTGCTCAAAATATTAGAGGAGATCCCTGCACAACCTTCACATGAGTCATTAGAGATTCTTGGAATAAGATAGAGGATACCTGCTGGGGTCACTTCCAAGGGGCTTCTCATGCAGAAATCACAGTAACAACAAAATTGTAAGCAGGTTGCTTAATTGGTGCATAATATCATTCAGCTCATAGTTCAAGGCTGAGTTTACCAAGCTGAGGAGCTAATTTTCCCTGAATTTTGATAGGAACAGAATACATAGCTTTGTTAGGCCATGAGCCGATGACTGCAGTGAATGCCTTACTTCCTCTTAAGTTTCACAGCTTCTCAGTGGAGCAACACTGACTGCACAGGTGGGTGCTCTGAGCCCAGTCTGGTTGTGAAATGGGTATCTATACATACTATAGGTGTAAAAGCTTGATTATTCCTCTTCTGTGCTGTCAGCACATGCAGGTGGACCAGACACCTTCAAGTGCTTTCTGGCTGCTGTGCTGTATTTCATATCGGCAGCAGGTCGGGAGTCGACACGTTGCTGCTCACTAAAGCAGATGAGGATCCTGCAAAAGAAACCTTCTCACCACCCAAATTTACAGCTGTCTACACCCCAAAGTGCTATGGTAATGATTGTAACTCAGCTTGTAAGCAGCTCTTCTTTAGCATGGGGCTGAAAAAGGACAAAGAAAGACAGCTTAATTAACAACTAGTCTAACACCTTTGGTCTCCAAATTGAGCACGAAATCCTTGTGTGGTGATTTTGGACACTTGCCTGCACTTGCATCGACGGAGCAAAGCAAGTTTAAGAAGCTCCCCAGTAGAGATCCACATCAAGTGAATTTTCAAGGTGCACTGTGACAGTGAATTAGGAATCTCTTGAGACCACTGTTTGCTTAACTTAGATTTTGCCAACTCTCACAGTACCTAACCCTGTGGATAGGTGTCCTCTTCCAGCTGTGATTGTGCTGGCCACTTTGGTTACTGTCCCAGCTCTTTCCCTTGTCTGCAAAGGTCTGCCTGCAGAGTGGCTCATGGGCTCTCCCTAATCCCACACAGTCATTGAGGTAGGTGCTGTAGACATCTGAAACAGAAGATATCTTCTCACCCACCTCCTATGGACTGAAGAAGCTTAGAAGTGATCCCATGAGCAGCTTTGTGGACAATGGGAGGGAGTCTTGACCTGCATCAGAGAGTGCAACTGCTTCAGCCAGCGAGGCCACTGCCAAAAAAGAGTTATGGCTCTAAGTGTTCACTTGGGCAGTGCCCCAGTAACTCAGACTGCCTCTTATCTGCAACTGGCAGAGACTAATTTAAGCATTGCAGTAGCAGTCTGATGACATCTCCATCACATGGTATATGACAATAATCACCCTGGGACTGATAGGCAGGCTGTCCTCAGATAGAGAATCAGAGAATGAAACATGCAGAAAGGTTAAGACATTGATTACATTTTATTTTCCTGAGATGTTTTGAGAATATCTCTTTCACCATGTGATACAAATATCTTCATTGCCTGGGTAATTTCCCACATTCACCTTCTTAAACACCCTGCTCTCTGGAGAGTATTGCTTCCTCCCTTTTATAAAGTAATTCTGTTTTGCTTTTAGCCTGGCTTTGAATAAATGAGGTTGGCTGCCAACTCACCCTGCACCTGACGAACTAGATCCGGACTGACTGCTTGGAATTTTTTAGAAACATTTGCTGTATGACTCAGCTTCCGAGGGCAGTTTATTACATTTCTTACTAATAAAAACTTTGGTAATTCTGGAGAAGACATCTCAGAATATCTGAAGAATTTTCTGAAGAATCAAAGACTTTCATCACAAGATACTGCATGCATATCGCATATTCAATGGTTAAGAGCCTAGATTATTTCTAAATTTTGAGTCCCATAAAATGCATAGATATTTGAGGACACATCAGAGTGCAAACCACCACTCTGTGCTGCAGCTAGTTGCCATCCTGCATCCATTTCTGTTCCCTTTAGCACTTCTGGCTCCATGACAGCCCAATTTCAAGACAGAAATGCAGGAGTGGTGACTCATCCTATTCATTCCCCTTCCTCACAAATGCATATCCCCTCCAACCCTGCACTGGGGCACTGCCCATAGAGGAGGTCTCCAAATGTGTGAAGAAGCCAGATTTTGGATGTGAAGTAAGCACTCCAAGCTAAGTAGAAGCAAAAATTTAGACTCTCTTTCCCCAGTTCAAAGTTTCCTGTAGGCTAATTCAAGTGTCCTTACAGACTGAGCACCTGGTGGGAGTGCCAGAAAAGGAGCCTGTTTACCACACTCCCTGTATAGGGGACCTTGGACATCCCAAATATGCATCATACTGTCATGTGTTCCATAGGGGCAGGCCTCCCCTCACAGCTGTACCGTGCCACCCTAAGGTCAGGTGAGATGCTGTCTGAGGATGGTCCATCCCTACACCCTTTTCTGGTGCATTCCTCCATCACTGAAGACAACCAGTCAGGTTGTCATCTGCTTCACACCTCACCAGAGGGGACTGAGAGCACATGAAACCCACTCAGGTCTGAATGGATGCACACAGTGCAGCAGAGTCCCGCAAGATCACCAGCTCATAGAGCATGAATACACTTGTCTGCCAGTTCCAGTAGCTTGGCTGTGCCACAGACACAGAGGATGTTCATGGGAGACATGGCAGTTCCCAGCACCAGGGGAGATGGGGTGAGACATCAAGTGTCACAGCCAGCTCAGATAAAGGAGTCTGCATCTTCTTCCAGTTGCTCAGTCAATGTTTTGCTGTCTGCAGGCACGAACTCCTAGTGGCAGAGTTTCCCTTTTTTCACAACAGAAGTTTTTCAGTAAAAATGGATCTGTCAAACAAGCAGAAGGGATTACCTCCACTGAAGATTGTAGCACTGCATGTCTTCAATGCACACCTTAGCCTACTAACACGTATCTGTTTCCAGAGACCAAAATTAGAACCCTACGTTCATTTTCTGTGCAATCCAGAAAAAAACCCAGCATCCAATGTTAGTAGCTCATCTGCTGTCAGCCATAAGGCTGGCTGGATGGGAAGATGAAAGTGACAGCTGCATGAAGAAGGGAGAAGCAGAGGCAATTTTAAAAGGAATTATTCAGAAACGAAAAGCACAGCAGGTTTTCAAGCTGTTTCTTTTGCAACATTAGTAATGACATCTTTTTAATTGCCTGTGGTCCTTTTTATTTGTTTGCAGTTCCTCATTAAAATACTGTTGAGAGCAAAGGAATGTTAATATATAGTTGGAATGGAAAAAGACACCTAATGTTGTCTTCAAGTAAAATAAACTGTTCTTTTTTAACTAAAAAGCACTAAAACTGGAAATGTTTTTACCAGCTCCTTCAAAGGTGGTTGTGGGCCTTGAGAAAAATTGATTGTCTTCAAAAACTGTGGAGCTGATGGCAGCTGGGAGCATTAATACTCTTCCCAGAGAATAATCGATCCAATCCTCAACTCTGAAAAGACTGAAACAGAGCAGGACAAAACACCAAACACTTTCTAAGGCCCTAATCTAAAACCTATTGAAGTCACTGGAAAGAACAGTGACTTTTTGGATTAAAACCTAAATAAGACACACTCAAAAACTGTGACTGGGAAAAAAACAACTTTTCTTCCCTTTTTCATCAGCGACCTAAAAGCATTTCAGATCTAACATTTGGAAGCTTGTCAGCATGTCAAGTATATTTTATTTTCTTCATGTAATGTACCTTTCAAAACCTCTTTCTCTATTTTTGCAGACATTTCTCTACCTACCAATTACCGTGATGCTGAAGTGACTTTCTGTTTGCATTATGTATTTTGAATAACTGCAGTCTGCAATTGCAAACTCTATTTTTCTGGTTTGTGTGTTACACATTACAGGATGGCAAACTGGTGGGATAAATAAAGCACAGAAAATGAAGGATTTGGCAATTAATCTAGTTATCTCTATCTAAGATTTGGTCTCCTAAAGACTTGTGTATGTTAGCACATGTATGCATGCACACAGCGCTGTGTTTTGGTCTGTGTTTATTTACCCCATATTAAATGTTGTGAATCTCGTGAATTCTTGAAACTCTCCTTTCATACAAATATAGAAACTCAAAGCAAAACAATCTTCCTTTCTTCTCTCTTTAGTGACTCCTTTACAATATCCCTGACCCAACAACCGGATAAATCCAATCACAACATTCTAAAATCAGACTGAACAGATGCAGGTGCTCTACTTGTAATATCCAGAGGCTGAACACCATTGTAAGATACAACCTGAAAGTCTTTCCACACGGCCAGCTGCTACCAAATGAACTTTCATATCAATGTAATTATCACTAGTAGTCAGCAAAAACATTATCAGAGACCACAATGTGCCTCTCTGCAGGTCCATTTGCTGACCCCATCATCTTCAAGCAACTCCCTTTTTTAAAATCTTTTCTTATCCAGTCCAATTCCAGTGCTATTTCATGCTCTCTTCGTCTGTGGTGGGAGGTCGTGTATGTCCCCTATATAACAGGTATGAGTGCAGCTGCACGTATGCACTTCCATGAATGCTCTCACAGAAATGCCTTTAGACGTAAACCCTTAGAAGTATATTTAGATGCAAGCCCTTAGAGACAACCCATTTGTGGGCATGCGCATTTGTAATATAAATGCATAGGTACATACAAATGCTCTATAAAAAGTTACAGTCAAGCATCAAGGGCAAATTGTGTTGGACAGAATTTAGTGAGCCATGGGAATAAGTGTGGGACAAAAGTCCCCTCTTTTCATCTGAGGCTGATGGGTTTCATCTGTCAGAGGTCCCTCTCCCTGGATCATGCAGGAAGTTTTTCCTCCAACCACTGGTTGCAGCCAACACAAAAAGTACATTTAAATTTTTGTCGTCAGTCTGTATTTTAATGATGTTTCTTCAGATAAAACTCAGGTATGATTAAATCTCAGTGGCCACATTTTCTATTTTACTGACTTTGGAAAATGGTTTATTGTGTGCTGCTTGGTATTTTTAAACTGTATTTTATAATGATATATAAAGTTACCTATAGATGTGATTTTGCATAAGATCGTATCATGACCTTTTTTCTTTTTTTTTTTTTACTGGGAATTTTAGGATAATGTGGTCTGTGATGGATCATAAATATATTGACAAAAAAATATCCATTTATAAATGAAATTTCTAGTCTTTGAAATTGCTTGGATTACATATTCATTTTGTAATTTGTTTGCCACCAGTGTCCCCCCAGATAAAAATGAGAATTCATCTAAGCTCATCTTTGTCGTAGACTACATGCTTTTGTGACGTGACTTTGTGAAATCCTCTTGACAGGCATATACTGAAAACAAGAATATCTAAGCAAGGCTGCATGTGTGGTAACATGGGTGGGAGAGGGAAGGTGAAATTCTGAGCTGACAGGGTCCTCCAGCATTACAGGATGGGGATCATTCAGTGCTAAGGGGAATCCATCACCATCACATATCTCACTCTGCTGCACACTGGTAAGTTGTCATGCTGACCTAATCCTTTATCTCAGACTCATCCTATCCATTATCTTAGACTTTTAAATCACGGTGAACAACAAACTGTCCATGAGCCAGCAGTGTGCCCTTGTGTCCAAGAAGGCCAGTAGTATCCTGGGGTGCATCAGGAAAGGCATTGCCAACAGGTCCCAGGAGGTGATCCTGTCCCTCTACTTAGCCCTGGTGAGGCCACATTTCATTTGCTGTGTTCCGTTCTGGGCTCCTCAGTACAGGAGAGACATGGAGCTCCTCAAGCAGGTCCAACAAAGGTCTACAAAGATGCTGAGGGGACTGGAGCATCTCTCTTATGAGGAAAGGCTAAGGGACCTTGCCCTGTTCAGCTTCAAGAAGAGATGACTGAGAGGGCACCTTACCAGTGTCTGTAAGTATCTGAAGGGAGAGTGACAAGAGGATGGACCCAGGCTCTTCTCAGTGATGTCAAGCAATAGGACAAGAGGCAATGCGCAGAAACTGATGCACAGGAAGTTCCACCTGAACAGGAGGAAGAACTTCTTTACTGTGCTGTGACTGAGCACTGGAAAAGGTTGCCCAGAGAGCTGTGGAGTCTTCCTCATTGGAGATAATAAAAAGCCATCTTTGGACACAATCCAGAGTAACATGTTCCAGGTGAGCCTGCTCTATCAGGGGGGTTGGGTGGCATGATCTCCAGAGGTGCTTTCCAACATCATCCATTCTGTGATTCTGTGATTTATGAGTCTCAGATTTTATATTTAGCATCCAGTAATTAAAGGCAGCAGCAGAAAAAAAAAAATTCTTTAATCATAATAAATAAGAGGGTAAGTATTTTTTGTCATGAGGAAGAACTTCTTTACTGAGCTGGTGATCGTGAACTGGTACAGATTGCCCAGAGAGGTTGTAGAGTTTCCCTCACTGGAGATATTCAAGAACCATCTGGACGCAATTCTGTGCTCTAGGACAATCCTGCTTGAGCAGGGAGATTGGACTAGATGATCTTACTAGCGGTCCCTTACAACCTTACCCATTCTGTGAAATCTGGGTTTCTTGGCAAAGGACAAGAGAAGTCCAGGGTGTGCTCTCCTCCTACATGTGCTCAGGCACCAAGCCCAGGGGCACCTCAGCACGACTCTTTGTGGCTGGTTGCCATCAGGTGACCTTGTTAACCAGCTCAAGTAGTGACTGGGACCAGTCTGGGAAGGTCTGAGCAGCCTGACATGGCTGGCTGCACAACCGTGTGATAGTCAGTCAGTCTTGCATGGGGTTTTAGAGCAAAACAGGGAGATAGCTCACTCCATCTTGATTACACTACCTCATGTTTTGCTTTCAGAGTCCTCAGTGCATTGCAAAGAAGCTGGGCAGAGGCTAACTGGTCTTTTGCTGCAGGAAGAAACTTAAAAGAAATACACAATTTAATTCAGTTCTGTTTGGCAAAAAAGTTTCTTCCATTTTGTTGCTCTTCCTACAAAACCAAAGCTGTAATTCTCTGGAAATCCAGAGCATGCCACCAGAGAAGAATTAGCACAATGGTTTTAGTTTTATGTGACATTCCCAAAACACAGCTACTGAGTATTTAGAAGAGAAGAAACAAAATGAAGTAAGCTGTTTGTTCAGCATGTTCCAACACCCATCCATCTGCTTCTCTTTGTACTCACAATCCTTCAGCCACAACTTTTCTTATCAGTCACTGTCAAAAATATGACTCATTTTCCACATAAGAGACTGGGGGAAAGTACAGAAATTTTTATATGTAATAAAGCTTTCTCTTGCCCAGGATCTCCAGCATTAGCTTGTATTTTGCCTCTCATTAAAGAGAATAATACAATGAAAATATACTTTTTCTGGCTCTGGTTAGCTGCAGCTGGACTCACTGTCTGTGCTACAATTAGCTCTGCTTGGCTCTTTAGAGAATCAGGTACATGTAGCTTTGATATAGCTAATTTTAGGACAAAGAGGGGCCATGTGGGGACTAAGTGCTCGTACAGACTATACAGAGTCTCCTCCTCTCTACCCAGGCTTCTTGTAATCTCAGCTAACACATTTCCATGGCTGCAAAGCAGAAGCCACTCTAAAGTGGGGATATTGGCCAAAACATCTGCCCACATACCTCCCTCTGATTTTGAATCTGTGTTGTGCTGCCATAAAACACCATATCCCCAGGCAGATGAAATGGTTCCTGTAGGAAGTCTGTGTAGCCTGTGCAGTCTACCCTACTGGTGACATCTTCAGTTACCATCCCTTTTCCATGTCATCATGCTGTACTCTGCTGGCAGCAAGGCTGATCCTGGATTCCCAGGTGAAGGCTGTGTTTGCCTAGGACATCTCTCCTGGCTGTTGCTTTCCACATGCTAGACTGGTTTTAACATCTTGCCTGGCTGAGAGATAAGAGACAAAACACACAGCAGGCTGTCAGCAGATTTCCAATTCAGATGAAATCTCACAGCTTTTGTCACACAAATCTAGTGCTTTCTCACAACAAGACCCTCATATGCATCAGACAAGCACTGCTGCCAGGAATCTCTCCTGTCCAACTGATTCCTCTAAGATCAGAATATCGCTTGCTAAGGAGAAGGGAGAGAAATTCCCTAGAGGTACCCTCCCAAGTCTGCTGGGACTGACTCACTTATGCAGTGTGTGTGGCACCATGCTGTGGGTAAGGAAAGCTCTTACCAGTGTAGATCATGTCTCTGACTGACAAACCGATGTTTTGCATTTCTCAGTAATTGTTCTTTCTTGCTACAATCACTAGCACCCATGCATAGGACAGGAGTGGGACTGAGGCCCATCACATCTGCTTCAGATGCACAAAATTTGCCAGGTTATTTTGTGATACTAAAGTTATTACAGCAAGTCACAGGCTTAGATAAAGAGGAAACAAGATGAAGTTAATATGCCTTAAAATCATGGCAGCAATTTACCTTTTGTGTCTTATAATGACGTGATAGAACTATATGATGCTGTCTCTAAAAACATCACTGAGGGAAGCTCCAAAGTACAAGACCTCTAATATGTCTTTTGCACTTCATTTGCTTCATTCTCCACTTTAATTTCCTAGGCATCTCCTAAGTGCATTCAGTAGGATAGTAAGTATAATTTCTATGAGCTAGCTAAATTACTTCTGGCAAAGTTGTATCAGCACTTATGTTGTATTAGCATCATTACATTATAATTTAAACCTTTCATTACACCACTAATCAAAGACAATTCTTGCAAATAAACCAAATCTTCTAGTTTGAAAACAGTATCATGTCTTAGTTTCTTTTTTAGTAACTAAGCGTGGTCACTATAACCTCTGTAGGTAATAGAGTAGTTTCTATATATCAGCAACATTGCTTTTCGTGAAGCAAAACTGCTGGGTCTAAGTATCCTCTGCTTGCGTCTCTACAAAGCAGCATTATGTACAATATCCACCAGATATAACACTAGAAAATTCTGCTTCCCTTTGACAGGCAATCCTGAAAACATCTGCTAGTGTAAGCAAATTGGCTGAGGAAACTGCGTGCTCCCACTTTGGGGATGTTTTCTGTTTTTCATTTTTCATCTCTCTATTGCACAGATACATCACTTGTACTGCTGAAATTAGAACTGGATTCATAAGACTAAAGTGCTAGAATCATCGAAAAGCTGAAAGCACAATTTTACCATGTCAAGGGTTCGCCAATGGGCAATAGAGGCTCTATTCTGTTTGATATGGCAAACTGCAGTAAACCTTACACAATTATACATATTTGAAAATGAAAGCTTCCTTGGCTTCAGCACAAGAAATCTTAGCCACATTTAAGATTCACATCCATAGAGATACCATGCTTGGCTCTTTCTTGAGGTTCAATACACCATGTTTGCAGGCCACAGCCATAGAAACATAACTATATTGCTTCCCTTGCAATTATTCAAGAAGAAAAAGAAATCAAGCTAGTGATGAAGAGCTGGAAAGTATGTATTAACACACTGCTGGGTGACCAGGTGGCCATGCTTGTGTTCACCAGCACCATGACAGACTATAGCTAGAAAGCACTGACTGCCTCTGGTAGTGCACAGTAGTAGCCATAGAAGTCAGAGATGAAAACATAAGAGTTGACTGTCAAATAAAAAAAAAAATAAAAAAAAATAATAAAAAAAAAGCTTATCCTGAAGACCAAGTTTTGGAAGATCAAACCTATAATGTACACACAATGTTCTTCATGTCAATGCAAGAGAAAAGCAGATGCCAAGAAAGGTCACACAAAATCAGGCAAGATGCTCACTTTGCCTGATACCCTTCTTGTGACAGGGACAAATCAAGGATGCCTGTGGAGCAGTTCAATAAAAAACAAGTATGTAATGATGCTTCCCTAGAATAGCCTTTCAGCTGCCAACAGTTCTTGCTCAAGGATTTGCTGCAGGAGAACAGTCTGGAGATTTAAGAACCCTTTGTGGGTTTTTCTTCAATGAATATTGACCTTTGGCAACCACATCTTGCACAGAATTCCTTTGAATAAGCACATATCATGGAAAATAAATGCTGCAGATTTAGATCGCATACACTAGACATATATACATATGCACATTACCTGCAAAAAAAATCCCATTCGTTCATTTTCATTGAACCTTCTGGCTGCCACCCTTCTTTAAGACTCCTTACTTCTTGGATTGAAAAAGGAGAGGAAAAAATTGTTCCTTCGTACACACAAGGAAAAAGTTGGCTGGTTTAATGAGGATGTACCTAGAGCAACATCCAGTCTCCAATGGAGCATTAACACAGGTGAAAGATTTTCTGTTATTTCCAAACTTGATGTGAGTACAGTGAATTGGTATTCACTCTTTCCAGGTAGTTTTGTAGACCTTCACCACACCCTCCATGTCATCTCTGGCAGGCTGAAGAGTCACAGCCTACACATGCATTCAGTGTTTGGAAGCCGGATTACTCACCTTGGTCATTTTATAACTGTAAAACTTATTGGATTTAATAACCACCAAGCAGGGGAGCTCGATGCTGCACAGTATGTTAAAAACTCTGTCTTTAGCCAGCAGTGTAGTAGCATGGGGTTTTGTCTGCTCCTGAACCCTGAGGCTTGAGAGGCAGCCATAAGCTCAGAGCCCCCCCATCTTAGTGATAAAGGTAAAATTGCTGAACAAGGAGGCTTCTGATGTGCATCATTTTGCATCTGTCTCCACTAAATTTCATGTGTCATTTAATTGCTCTGTTATTCATACTCACATGGTGCTTTTGCAGTTCTTCAAATTCAATCCTCATCTTTGCTATTTTTCAGAATAGCAAGTATTCTGCATATCATCTTCAAATTTTCTCTCTCACTTTTTACTTCTTTTCTAGTTATTTTACTATGTAGAACAACAAAGTCCTAGCAAATGCCTTTGGAACACAACAGTAGCAACCTCCTTTTGCTCTAAAAAAATTATCATTTTCTATCCTTTCTTCTGACTATTCACACAAGGTTCTCCCCTCTATCCACTAGCTGCCCAATCAAAGGTCCCTTCAGATTTAGGTTCTTCAGTATCCTTTGGGCATCATCAGATATGCTGAATCCAGTTCTCCTTTATTCTTGTAATTTTTCATTCAGAGAAATGCAATATATTTGTGTGACCCAATTTACCAGTGTGAAATTTCTTCCTCACTAGAAAGAAGTTTTTCCTCACACTGTCTGGTTTATGCATCTATCCACTAAGTCTCTGTGGTTCTTTGATAGTAATTTGCCCAGTACACGTGTTAGGCTTCTGAATTGGTGGCTTCATTTTTCACACTCACTCTCTTCCTTTCCTTGGGTACTATGACAGTTCTGAGTGCAAAGCTACACATTAGTGTGAGAAATGCAGTGTTTTCTGCCTAGAGCTTCTTGGGTGCACTTTGGACAAAAACCATCAAGTAATGGGGACTTGTTAATGCTAATACTGTCTGCTTATTCCAAGACAATTTTAGTTAAAATTGAGACATATTCACTGATAAATCCTCTGTAAGAAGTGCTATCTGGGCTCTTCTTCAGTGGACAGATCCAAAAATTATGAAAACATTTGTTTCTTCTCTGCACGTTTCTCACTCCAATCATTGAGCTGCCCAAACAAACCCCCGACAGTCTTTCTGCTCCTGATGCGTTTTTAGAATTTTTTAATTGATTTTAGTAAATAATTTCCTGGATCATTTGAATTTGGGAAGGGAGGGTGTTTAGAAGGAGGTTTTTTGGCCTGCCTTGATACCTTTTTGCACTTAATTACAGCATACAGATCTTCCCATCCACCCTATCTGGGCACAACTTCAGATGCTCAAAGGAATTCTTCTTGTATTTAATAACGTTTCTTTCAATGGTGTCTATACATGCTGCCTCCTTTCTGTGCTTTCTCAAATCTTTTTTGAATAGCAGAAAGCATTTGCTTTGTTTCTCCACTATGGTACCATTAATTGATACTAAAGCTGTGTGCAGAAATTCAGTGCCATTGTAAACACCTTCCTAATAAACACCCTCACTTTTGTATCGCTCCCCTTTGCAAAATTTAAAAGCCATAACAATGTTGTTGTTTCTCTGGGCATTCTCACTTCTTTTGATCCTGAAAATGTTGTAAATCCAAGTACCTCATGGTCACAACTACCAAACATCTCTTCCACAGTCACAGTCATTATATGCTAATACTGTTCCTTCATAAAGTCCTGGGCAATCTGCTCTGGCTGAGGAAAGGGGGACTGGACTAGACAGTACCCAGAGGTGCCTGCAACTGTTCTGTGATATTATTATGTAATATTATTTGATAAAAGTAATATACCAGAAAATAACATTATATTATATTGTGATTTAATCACTACATTGTTGGCTGAGATAAGAACAGTGTAATAGTTGAAATCAAGTAGTAATAATAATAATGAGGATGATGATGAAAAGGGAGATAACAAAAAATAAGAGAGGAATAAAACCGAGAAAAAAAAAGTGATGCACAGTACATTTGTTTACCACCCACTGACCACTGCCCAGCCAGTCCCTGAGCAGTGATCAGTCCCTACTTATTAACTCCCCCCAGTTGGAATGACATCACTGATCTATAGATAAAGACAGGCTGAACAGCAAAGCACACAGATCAGCACTAACACCTTAACTGACAGGGACAAGAAGTTTTCTTGTAGGAACTGTGTTTCATTCATAGCAAAGAAGCCAGCTCATGTTTGGAAAAGTATTAATAAAATGTGGACAGCATTTTATTATATAATGAGATGGATTATATAATTTTATTATATAATGAGATGGATTGTTGCTAACACAGCTGTGAAAGAACAGCTTATTGAAAATGCTTATTTCTTTTCTGGGGACTAGGCTGGTAAAGCTGGGCTTGGTAAAACCTTGTGTACTATCATTCAAAATAATGATGGGAGAGAATGAGACCTTTGGTGCCCAGATTGCTTCATTAGGAAGATGAGTCAGGTCCTTTGAAGTTGTCTTGGGTTTGAGCATCCAATTGCTGCGTGGGTGAAATTCAGTCCTCCAGGAGGACAAGGCCTCTTAAATCAAGAAACAAAAAAAAAGAATGGCTTTGTTAACGGAATACATGCAGTTGTGGGAAGGGTATCAGAGAAAGTCTACAACAGACAGACAGAATGAAAGAAAACAGCATCTAGGCAGAGAGTAGCAGGGAAAGACAGATGTGCAGCAGGAGAAAGGAGGTCTCAACAAAATGGGATACCCAGTGGGGACAGAGGCAGAGTCATTGAAGAGGTAAAGAAATCACACTCTCATGTGGACTCCACCATCATATGCTGGAGGTTGGTGACTGGATGCACTGAACTCCTGGATGGTGGGAGGAGTGCATGGAAACTGGGCAGGATTGGGTACACTATGGGAATACAGTGGGCAAAAAAATAGCCTCCACTTCTGAGACAGGGAAAGACTGTCAGCGTACTGTGCCCACTAAAGGCTATCCCTGTGGTTTTAAACAGAGATGAGGAGGTTCTAAAAGCAATTACGAATGAATCTGTGTATTTAACTTTTGAGATGAACAGTAAACACTAGTAGTATTTAGAGAAGAATAAAATGTTAACCTTAGATGTTATTTCTTGAGAAATCCCCATTGGGAAATCTTAGATATTCTTGGGAAGTGCAATGAGTCTATAAAACAGCTATTTTAAGACATACAGTCTACAATTAGAAGAGTGAAATAATACATGCTCAGAGATGTTTTCAGATGTCAGAAATGTTCCCACATAGTCTACTGTGATAATGGTTAAAACAGCCTGATACTGAGAGTGCCAGCCTGGGGTCTACTGAATTCCATGCATATTTTGGAAGCTACTAAGGTCATTACTATAGGTTTTAAAGACAGAGGTTCATAAAGACTGAAGCAGTCCAAGTTTTGAAACCTGCATGTGGGCCGTTCAGGTTAGTGTGAGAGAATGGTTCAGCACACTGACTATTAGTATAGCTGGAACCCTGGGAATTGCAACTGATCTGGAAAGTGATCTGAAGAACAGGAATGACTAAAACCTATTAGAGCAGACTCATCTTCTCCAGTAATTCAAAGATTCAAAACAAGAGCTGAGGCACGATCTGGCTGACAAACAGCAGGTTTCTGAGTTTTAAAAAAAAAGAGTTTATGAGAAAACAGAGAGACGGAATTCCTTGGTTGCAAAAACAATTTAGGGTGGCTTCCATAGCAGGGAAAAGATATTGAAAAATATACTAACAATGGCCTATCAGGCAAAGGCACCAACACTAATCTTAATGAACCTAGCATTCCTATTATTAGTAGAAATATCTTTCCCATGGAGTAAATTACAAAGAGATTTTACGGAACAACTGCCACTTTGGCGGGACATGCATGCTGATTCAGCAATTACAGGACTTGAAACATTTTCCATTAAAAGCTAAAGAGAGAAAACCTATGTGGAGATGTCCAGAAGAGAAACTTTGCCAAAGGAGTTGCTTTTCTGGGAGACATTACTAAATTGTACCTCAAATCAGTGGTGATGAATGAACTAACCAGTGAGTCCCTATTCCCTTTTCCCTCAGTGCAATAAGCATACAGAGAACATATCAGGGCTATGAACTTGTTTCATTCCACTGCAGCAGAGAAAACAACAGTATCAGAAAACTGGTAGACAATATTCCAGTTAATGCAAAGGGTGCTTGTTTTCACTTTGTTTCTGGTGACACACAAGCACTTGTCTAGTGGCATAGGGTGCTGCCTGAAGTGTAGTTAAAGAGTAATTTTCTTGAGCCAAGGTAACCTATGGAGCTGGGGTGAGCAAAGCATTGCAGAAGTACTAGCAAAACGTGCACAAAGGGAAGTGATGGACAGTCTTATAAGCCCCCTGTGTTTGGCTCTTCGGTCTGAAAGACCAGGTATTTTATTAGAGTAACCTTCATTTTGACTCCAAAACAAGTCTTGAACTGACACTTTGGTGTCTCGTCTTTATGACTGAATATCTGTCAGGTGATGTAGTGATATTTGACTAAGCTGTCCATGTGCACAAACCCAAATTTAGAAGGTGCAAATGGCTGCCTTACATAAATTATTGCAAAACTCTCAAAATAAGTTGAAGAAAGAGTCTGAGTTATTTTAGAGTGTATCTGACTATGAAAAACTGGGCTACCTGGGCTAAACTAAATCTTTGTTTACAGAAATTCACTTTTTTTTTTTTTTCTTGACCAGTTGTTCTTGGTAACTTATCAGAAAAAGGAAAAAAAAAAAGCCTTCAGGAAATAGCTTAAAAACTTTGATCTAAGCAATCAGCAGATGTCTACTACAGAAGTCTATTGTATGCATGGACTAATAGGTAATGTTCTTTTTTAAAGGCAAAATTACTTACCTATGCAGTTAACAGAGGTTCTTTGAAGTGAATCAATACGCATTCATTTATGATACACATGAAAATTATGGTTTTACCAGTGAGAAAATAATGAAAATGAAAAAAAGGTAAGGTTATTACATTTGAAATAAGTTTGGGCTGTTGTCTCATTATGATTATATGCCAGAAGAAAGTAATGCTTGAGGCACTTTGTAGATTTTGCCTTTCCAGCCTACCAGTGGAAGTAACTTCTACTAAGTGACCATCTTCATAAAGGTATAGAAAATAAGTCTGGAAAATACCAAGAAACAGCTAAAATATATCTATTTAGGGAAATATCTATAAGAGATTTCACTTAGAGTGCTTCCTTCCCACACTCTGTTATGCTGGTAACAGCACTGCCTACCTGGAACACCCAGGGATTTGAAGATTGCAAAATATAGAGGTGTTAGTTAAGGCACAGAGACACTGATCCTCAAATGCAGTATTTTCATTTCAGTTGTATATGTTTCCGGTTACTAACTATGGATAAATTATATGGCACCTAAAATAGTCTCTCTGGTACCATTCTATTGCAAGTTGTACTGTTCCCAGCATGTCAGCTCCCAAGCCACTGCAGTGAGCCTTGGGCAAAATATTTCAAAGGTTCATTATGTGCTTACTCTCTTTCCTTGCCAGGGGATAATGAAGAGTGATGGGCTTTGCTGGTTTTGTTGTGGGTGAGAGATTATATGTCAAGGTGACAAGTCACTGACTGTCAGAAGGGACCGTCTTGCAGTCAGTGCTTTGTAGCAGTGTCAGACGGGATCCCAAGAGTGCTGCAGTTCCTGAACTGAATAGCCCAGCAGAGCTGGAGTGCTCCAAAGAAACTAGACTACGGTAGTTGAATTTTAAAGGGTCAAAATGTGGATGGTGGACTTCTTCTTAACACAGTGCTTCTTGAACTTCAGGTCTCCAGTTCAATAATATCTCCACGAAGACAGAGGGGAAAAATATGAAAAACAAGTGTGAGCAAGTAGGGTTGTGATTTCAGGAGATGCATTTTGAATTTTCTGCAGTTTTATGAACCATCAAAAAATCCATATACAGAGACCACATTAAGAAGTACTTCAACACCCTCTACAGGAACCAGAAATGAATAAGAAAAGAATTTATACCTGCAGTTAATTCTGACAAATTGAACAGACAGACTAAAATGATTTTAGATTACTCAGTCTTGGAACTCTCATTTTCCCGACCAGGTCACTAAGTGTGTTATATCCTAGGAGCTATTACATGTTTTGTCTCAGAAAAGATGTTGACTTGAAGGATACAAACATTCCTCACCTTGTCACTTGTCACTGTGTGTTTCTTCTTTCTCAGTTTTAGGAATGGATTGTTACCATCATGCAGTTTCTGAAGAACTTTATTATATGAAAATCTGAAAGTAAATTTAGTCCAAGCTGTTCATGCTATATCTGAAAGTCAAATGTGCCTCTTGTCCAGCATATACTAACACCATTGACAAAAAGGAGGTAAAGCTATTAGCGTAAAATTCTAAACCCTAACTTATTTTGCAAGTGCTGGGAAGGCTTTGCTCCATCCCTATTAGCTCTTATTGTGCCTCAGCAAATGAGAACATTGTCTTCACCAAGCTGGCTTCTTCCTGTCCCAGAAGAGAGAACAAGAGCAGGTGGTCCTGAAAGAACACAGACTTCACAGACAAACCACGAGCACACCGACGGCTTCTTCTGGCACGGAGTAAATACCTGAATGCCTTCTTCCACAAAAGGAGCTTACAAGCCTCAGACAAAACTTGAGAGCACCCACAGACATGACAGACCACATGCCCAGGCTGTGGTAAAGGGAGAACAATTGTCCTTGGGGAATTATACCTGTGTGTGATGAAGAAGGGGAGTTGGATTTGGGAGCTTCAGTGCAATAAGTCAGAGGATGCAAGGCACACACAATCAAGCAGTACGCATTTTGTCTCCACTTCTGCTGCCAGGCTTAACACCTCTGCTCTCTTTCCTTACTCTCAGATGCTGTGGGCAAAGCTGGGGCTCTCACAGACAGTCTCCTGAGAAAACCCTGTAGAAGCCACACAAGACCCTGCCTGCAGTCTGGTACACTGAGTACACAAGGGGAGCCTGCCCAGGGCACTTCAGCAGGAGATAGTAAGTACCAAGAGAACCTTTGGTGGTTATAGTCCCACACACCACCCTGTGCCCCTGGCACAGTGAGGCTCCCCGAAGAGAGATGCACGCTTCCTTGTGTACCCAAGTGGGACTCATAGGAGAAGTCATGCACCCATACACTCAACCCACACTCCAGGGGAAATCACCAAGGCAAAATCAGGACGTCATATTAAGATTGCTGTCGTTTGGGTTTTCTGTCTCCATCTGTTCTCTGAATCTGGCCATGTGCTGCAATGCTCTGTGTCCCAAAGGTCTTGTCTATCTTGGCTGCCCCTGTCAAGATGTGGCGATGGTGATGACACATGTTCAAGCCAGGATAGGCTGTGGCTGTGAACAGCAGCTACTCAAGCATTAAATCTCTTCAGGCACATACCTGCTGGGAGGTAAATCTGAGTACCTTGGTAGTGAAGCAGCACTGAGGGAAGAGATGCCATTGCAGCGTGGTACAAAGTCTGAGTGAGACCAGATGTGCCAGCTGTGTCCTGCTGGGAAAGTCTGTCCTTGATAGCGTAAGAGAGAAGCTCAGCTATCCTGGTGTGTGACAGCATTGAGCTCAGATGATGCAGGATTTGGGCTGGGTTACTGCTGACGGTGTGATACTAGTGAAAATACAGACAGAATGCCAGCAGATGCAGCCACAGGGCCCACAAGCTAAATACTTCACATAAAATTGGATAATTCATTTAGCCACAAGCCTCCTGCCCCTTCTTGTAGCTGGCTTTAGTAGCTTTTCCTAACAGACTTTATGTAATGCAAGACATGGGATGGCAAAGCCTCTAGCCATTCATAGTGAAGCTTCAGCTCATCTTTGAAAAGGTCAGACTTCTCACTTGTGTGTTTGGAAAAATGAGCAATTGTGTTATAAAAATACTAAAAATGCCTAAAAACTGACTTGGAATTACTTCTCGGAGATGTGTCAATCTTCTTGCAAAGTTAATTGGTCTTGTGTGAATAGGGAGAGCAGAATTTCAGGCATGCTGGTTCTTGCACTCTCTTAATGAGTCACTTGGATGCCTATTTGTCACATGATTTTGCCATTTGCTATTTGATGAAGGGGTTTTTAACCTTTCCAGTAATCTACTGAATTCTGTGTGATCTGTGGGTGTGAGCATTCTTTGATCTCCATTTATATCTATAGAGTTAGCAAAGTCCCTGTCAGTTCCTGTTCAAGGAAGAAAGCAAGTTGTTACAAGCAGAGTGGTTCATATGACACTTCACAATCATCTGGATTAAAACAGTACTTTTTTCACTGAAGCAAAAAAAGGTTTTAGAATTAAAACCCCTCAATGAAGCCTTTCTGAGTCTGAACTCAAAACTTGCTTTTATATACACTTGTATTCTCTCTCTCTTTAACGTATGCTGAAAGAGAGACCAGAGAGTCTCATGTTTTCATATGATTGAAGCCTGAGGGCTATTTTTAGGGACACCACAGTGTCACTGCAGGCTGGCAGCGGACTGCCATCTTTGTGCTTATGTTGCACAAAGAATGTTCATAGAGGTGCACATGCAGTTTTATTTGCAGGGTCTGCAGCTGACGGCTTACATCTGTTGTAATGCTGAAAGTTACTTTTTGGAAGAAACAAAAAAACATCGCAGGAGAAAGAAGGGAGAAAGTAAAAACTGTCTGAGTGACCAGCCAGGAAGAGCAGTACTGGAGACCCAGATGAGCATCCTCCCCTGTGTCTCCTAGTTCAGCTGGTGGCATTGATGAGGAGTGTTGTTTCCCTACAGCTACATATCTCGTTGGGACCCACTTGAACACCCTACTACTTGCTCCCATTCATGAGGCTCTTAGTGCTGATGGGAATATGCCCATTAGGTGCAAGCACTGCATGTATATTACTGGACAATATTCAAATTATTTCTTTATGTTTTTACAAAAATTTATTACTTTATTACAAAGTAGATTTTGGGTTTCTACAATTCAGACTAAAAATCTACAAAATGAGAAATAAGGAAAAAGGGGAAATAAGGTGTCAGACTTATGCCAGTGGTAGATATGTCCTGTAAAAACCTATTGTAGAAATATCTGGGTTTACAAGTACAAAACCACGAAAAATGATTATAGAATGAGCCTGACAGGGGAAAAGCATCACTTTAGAAGCTCTGAAATATGCTACCACATCAGTTATACTGAGAAGTTGCAGAGGGGTAACGTAGCTCTGAGTCGGCAGGCTCAAACAGGCAACCTCAGCATTACCAAGGCTGTGGTATCGAGGCATTGAAGGTGCAGAGCAACACCTGTCCTGGATGCTGGACAGAAAAGCATCAGGTCCAGGACATAGACACTCACTATAGCAGTGAGTGTCACCTCTTCCCCATGCCACCCAGGCAGCTGCTTGCTGCTGAAACAAATCTCAGCATCAAAGCAGTGAGTAACAGACAGATGTTTTCAGTTCAAGGTTGCCAATGGGGAATGAGACGCAGAAGGTAATCAAAATTATAAAAACTGTGATTAACCTCTAGGTATGCTGCAAAATCCTCTTTCTTATTTCAGCGTTCTTACTAGAAAAGCCAGAAAATCCCAGTTCCACTGAGGGCACTTAGGGTTTTGGATGACACGTGCTTTAGAAAATCTTGTGACAGGTATGGATTTTGACTAGCAGAGCGATGTAATAAAAAATTTGTTAGCCGGGGGAGGTGACACACAAAAAAAATGTTGGTCCAGACTTTACAAAGCAACATAAACATCATCATCCTTGTAACAAAAAACATTATTTTAAAAAAAAAATTGGTCTTCTTAACTAACAGTTCCTTTTCTTGGGTCTTTGTATGATTCCCTCTGTCCCTCCCTCCCTCCCTTTCCCCCTTCCCACTTCCTTAATTCTCTCCCTCCTCTTCACCCCCCCTCCCTAATTCCCTCTCTCCCTCTCTCCCTCCCTCCCTCTCTCCCTCCCCGCCTCAGGCATCAGCTTTTCTTGAAACAATTGGAGTGTGGAAAATCACATTTCTTTGTTACCAGAGACATCTGTCCTGCAGAAAGAACCAATTGACATTATGTGGTAAGTGTTTAGAACTACAGTAACATACAGAAGACAAGCTGAACTGCACCAGCTACATGTGAAAGGATACCACAAACCCCCTGAGTTCTTCCTTACACATGAACTGGGATGCCTCAGCACACACAGGCTCCATTTTGCTCTCAGAGAATGTCTGTTAGTATAGGGCTGCTCTCCTGAGGGCCAAGGAGTATGGAAAAATTAGACTAATATAATTAATCTTCTTTCATATTTCTTGTTAACTGGTGTGTTCCATATAACAATAATAAAGTATAAAACAGGTGTAAAAGAAGTACTAAAAACATGAACATCTGTAGAAAGCATTCCCTACCAAAAAGTCAGGAGTGTGTGAAAAATAATTGCCAGTGGCAAAAGTTAGCAGAACAGGATGCAAACCTGGCTCTTGACAGCTATTTCAGTCATTTACAAAAGCAGTCATTAAAATAAAATCATGAAAATGAGATCCATGAAGAGAAAGGATCTGTCTCAGTAATGAGACACTGGCGCCACCTAGGAGAGGAATAAAACACACACCAAAAAAAAAAAAGTTAAGTGGAGCATAAAATGCAGCTCGGCCTAGTTTACAGAGTGTAATAGGGCATTTCGCTTCCACAGGATTTGTATGAATTGCAAGGACAAGTTTCAGCGAAGAACGTTCTCCACTTTTCCAACCCTCGGTGATTCTAAAAACACTTTGAAGTGTTTTAATCCAGTTTTTACATATATTTTTCATATGACTTAGTCCCTGGATGTGTCTCCCCCATGAAGTGGGAATTTTTAGGGCTCGCATAGGCAGTGGCTGCCCCCACTTTTCCTGTCACTGGAGGGGCCACAGCGAGGCATTTTGTATGGTTGACGGGAGCACTGCAGTGGTCTATATGACTGTGGCTTGTTGCTGGGTAGGCTTGGGGGGAAAGCGAAGAGGAATGATGGGTGTTTTCTTTCTTTGCTGCATGGAATAGACCATTTAGTTCAGTCAAGGAACCATTTCCAGATGGGAGAGCAAAGGTAGAAAACATTATTGGTCTTGGTGGCGTGTTGAGAAGTAACACTTCATGCTACCCTTATTGCAGTCTGGTATTCACAAATATTTTAGACACTATGGAACCTTGAATTTTGACACAGCAGTCACCACTCAGGTGTATAATGAATATGTGAAGTCTCTCCCCATTGCTTAGGAGGGAGGTGTCCCATGACATCAATGTAACAAGGGAGATACAGCAGCTGCAGCTTGTCCTGTCTGCTAATAGAGTGACACAGGAGAAAGACCAGACCAGATGAGCCACAGCACTGCTCAAAGTAGCCTGATCATCAGGACACAGAGGATCAGCTATCCGGGATATCCCACTAGCTGCAAATTTCCATCTGCAACTGCCATGTCTTGAGAGCACCTACCTGAGCTGTGTTTCTACACACACATCTCTGATTTTGCAATCCTCTCTTCTTCATGTGTTGTTGTGCTAAAGACAGAACTGACTGCTCTTCTTAGATCCACCTTGAATAAAGAAACTCTCCTGTCCTTTCACTATAAATGACTACTCAAAGGCATGAAGCTTCATCAGGTGCCCTCTCTAGGGTTTAAATTCCATCTGCTTGGCTTCAAATAACTTTCAGGTTGATTCTACCTGTTTCTTTTGTGTGTTTGAGTCAACAAATTTCGTAACTGGGATAGGAAGTCTTTACTGTGTTTCCATGAGACTAGATAGGGCATGATTTCTGAATTCCAAACCTGCCTGCACATCCATGCTGCTCAGAAAGTACTATTTCAATCCAAAAATTATCTAAAAAAAAAAAAGGAAAAACACAAGACATAAAAGTTTTATAATCTTTAAGGAGGTCATATGATGGGGTCATATAGGTTCATAGACTTACCCTGTAGAAACACCAGGGCCAGTTTTACCAGCAGTGTGGGAGAGGCTGAATGAAAGTATGAAAGTATGATGCATCTGCCTTTGTGGTTGCCAAATTACTGGCTTGACTAGTCTGTGGTTTTGAGCCACACGCTGCTGACCATGTCAGCTGGTCATTGCTGTGGTGCAGGCAGTGCAGGCCAAGGTGGCTGGGACCCTACTTCAGTTCTTGTAAGGGAAGTAAGAACAGGAAGGCATCTGTTGAATAAAAGGCAGGGAAGTTTTGTCATGTATTGCTTTCTCAGTGTGAATGGATTTAGAGAGAGATCATAATGTTTGACACTGAGTGACAGAGAGGCTGTGACAAGGCATTTGAGAATGGGGATGTCTGCTGTGCCATCAACTCTGCTAGCAGATCACAGAATCATAGAATCACAGAATCATAAAATATGCTGAGTTGGAAGGCACCTGTCAGGATCATTGAGTCCTACTTCTGGTCCTGCACAGGAAACCTCAAGAATCACACCATGTGCCTGAGAATGTTGCCCAAATGCTTCTTGAACTCAGACATATTGAAGGTTGTTTTGTTCTTTTGGTACTTTTAATGGATTGAGCTATGGTAGTTTACCATGGACAATTCGCCACAACACAGAATTGTCCCCCACACAGTTTACAGCCAAGCAGTTATTGCCTGCTGAGATCCTTCACATGTGCCATCTGGCATATGTTTTCCATTGCAGATCTTCTTGCAACTAGCTCTGTAACTTGAGTTACATTCATTATAATTGCTTCAGGGAAAAACAGTATGTAGTTTGAATTTATACGTGTCTACCCCAGTTGTCTTTATAAAAACCACAGTATTCTGAAATATTCACTTACAAGCAATCCATGCTGGGAGGGGAGAAAGATCTGAGTTACCTCCTAATTGCTATGCTTTTTGCTTCCTAAAAATCAATTATTTTATTAATTTGATGCGTTATGACTTACATATGGTAAATCTTCTAACAGCCAGCAAAATGAGAACTGCAGAATCTTTGGCAAATTATTTTAGACATGGATACAAATATACTCAACCAACAGTGCTCCAGAACTTCATTCCCTGGCCTTTTTCCAGAGCCTATAGGGGATTCATCACCTACAAACTCCATAGAGCACATAAAACTGATTAATCAAAGCCTACTGTTTCTAGCCATTTTGGAAGCCAATGAATTTGGCAGGACATTTCTGTGCCACTTCAGCTCCTGAACCACCCAGCTCCTGCTCTCACACCACCTTTAAGGCTACATAGTGATCCTTGGAGATAAAAGAATCATAAGGGTCTCTGGGACATTTCAAGATTTTGGTATAGAAACACCATAATGACATAGACATAAAGTAACTGGTGCTTGACTAATGAGGAACAGCAACAAAATGTACTGAAAATTAGATGATTTGGGCTTTAAAAGGCAGTAGCTAAGGAATAGTTTTGGAAATGCCCCCCAAGCTCATTGCCTCTATATCTTGCCCTTTCCCTTCTTCTGGCCCAAAAAGTAGCTTGTGAGCATGAAAAACATAATAAGCTAATATAAAGTTATTCTTTGTGATTTTTCAATACATTTTAACAACCGTAAGTTAACTCTGCCTCCTGATTTCTGTTTAACTAAGCTTATAACTTCAGTGTTACACTCCTAGAGAGAGTGATCCAAAACATTACAAGCTAAAATAAGTGTTTTATTGATACTGTGTCCAAACTCAGTCTAATCAGGAATTCTGTGTGCTGGATTCCAAGAGCACTGGGATTAAATTTAAATCCAAAAGCAGACTCCAGACTTTCTGGCCTCTAAATTTGCAAAATATTCAGACTTATGTCAAGATGTCGATATGGAAAACCTGAAATGTAAGAAGGTTGGCAGTCATGTTTGATTCCAGCTCTGAACTTTGAAGGCTGGCATGCTTTTTTCCCCTGTGGTAAGCAGAAAGTACTAGCAGTAATGACATGACACAATGTCCATAGGGCCAATATTTTAATGAGGTCAGGCTTTTCTTTGGAGGACAACCCTGCTAGCAAAGCCAAAATGTGACAAGAAAACCTACTGCAAGTGGAAGATAATTTATCTGAACCAGTCTCAACATGGTGCTGGAGCTGATCTGTGCACTGCTTGATATGCTGCTACCTTTCAGATGTAGCTTCAAACAGGAGGCAAGATGGTTACTTAATGCCAAGACAACTTCTTCAAGAAGATTCCTGTAAAGAGCTATTCCTGGGAGACCCTTTCACCCTATTGAGGTAGCTGAGGAAGAGAAGGTCCCAGACATGGCTCAGGGGAATGAAAGCCCAGACTGAGGTATCTGGAAAAGTGAAGGGGGCCAAGAGGAAGGGAGACTTGGAACGGGAAAACCTGAACTAACAGAAATTGTAAGACAACCAATGAATGAGGCAAGGAAAGGAGAAGATAGTTGTGCATTTCAGCTGATGGAATGCTGCTGCGGAGGAGGAAAATGCCCTTTCCAGGAGAGACCATCCTGAAAGGTCCTGGGCAGATCATCTACACCAGACCACTCACAGGAGCTCACAAAGTGCATTTTCCTGGGCTTGTCTTGAATACTGTGAGGTGATCTGGGCATCATGTATTGACTCAGAGCTATAGCCAAAGGAAATGAGAAACTCTCTCCTTATCTACGTAATAATGCATGGTACACTCAAGTCAAAATTGACTGATTTTTTTTTAATGTTACTCAGGGTCTCAATAGACAAGTGGGAGTTATCCCCTCATTTTAGAGGACCTTGAAAAAAAGTTGCAACTTTCAAAGCATTCAGACACTGAAGCACCATTCAGTGCAGAACAACTTTCTGTAAACAAGACTTATAGACCACCTTTATTTCACCTAAATAAATACTCAAAGTATATGATACCAGCACTTATTCACTTTAGGCTCCCTGTTGCAGAGAGGAGATAAAGAAATGCTTCCAGAAAGTAAGTCACATTGTACATCAAACTGAAAAACTCTGAGGAAGCACTAATGTCTCTCCACTGACTCAACAGGGAGCTTTGGACATCCGTCCCCTAATTCCAGTGCCAGTAAACCAGGTCAAAGGCTGAAGGCTAAAGCAGGATAAAACAAACTGCTGAGGAGCAGCTCTTGAACAATCAGCACTCTTCCTTTTTAGGCAGATAAAGGCAGAAATTCTGCGGAGGAAAAATAGCCAGGGAACCAATAGCTAAAGACTGTATAATAACATGTCTGTACAAAGGGGAAAAATCAAGGTTTCCTGTGCATTTTTTTTCTGGTATTTCATAACTTTTGAGAGTTTGGGTCCAAAGCCTTTATGCTCTTTTGGCATAGCTTGGTGTGCATGATGTGGAGATAGCTCTTGTGTATTCGTGGTGTCTCTGTTGTTGGATCTAAATATACCAGTCTAGGTTCTTGGCCAAAATGGTGACCAAAGACTTGTAATGGTACTTTGCCTTTCTTCTGTTTGTTAGTTTTCAATTTTCTGTTTTGGTTGTATACAGGATTTCTTTAAACTCCAAAATTGGTCAATGAATGCATGAGATAGGTTTTTAGATCATGTAAGCTCTTATTTTAAACACAATATGCTTACACATAAATATATATATATATATATATATATATATATATACACAAGTATATTACAATACACAGTATATTTAGGAGGAACAATAGGTAATCAAAACATATCTGCGTGAAAAATACTTTTTTTTGGGGGGAAATAAAAATATCTCAGTGATGATCGGATTCTGGTTTTCCTTTAGGTTGTGTGAGAGGAAGAGTTGTGGCTTTGACAGTCCTCTTCTCCCTGTTCTGCACTTGTGTTAAAGGCAACCCAGATATGTCCCGTGTGTGGCTGAAAAAGAGGTTACAAACAAGTCCCCTTATTCAAATATAGCTGTTTCCAGAGAGGATGTAGAATTCATCTCTAAAACTGGTGTTGAGCAGCTTGAAATGGAGCTTTCCTAGGAGCCACAAAGAAGTTCAGTCTGAGCAACACCACACAACAAAATGCCTTTGGCCAGAACTGCTGCTGAGATATCACTTCTCATCTTCCCCTTTTCCTACAGCTCTGGGTGGAAAAGCCACTTCACAGAATACTGGAACATACACAGCTGTATATGGAAACATTTATAGAGTATAATTATATAAGTGTCACTGTCTTTGGCTTTTTTTGCAAAGACAGCTTCATTCTTCCTATAGTTCTCCAAACTAAGGGAATTAGCTTCTGTAATGATTTGCACACTTAATTTTGCCTTAGGCTCTCTTTTCTAATCCAGAAGATGTAAATTTTGAGGTCAAAAACCCATTCATCACGCTATCTCTGTTGGTTCACTGCAACTCTATGTGTCCATCAGTCCAAACAAAATGATCTGCCTTACAGTTTGTGGTTCAAAATATGAAAGACTGGGACAGCTGAAGTAATTACAACATATGAAATCATCTGAAAAAAAACATCTTATTTCCATTTGTGGAAAAACCCCAAGTTTTTATGTTTAAAATTATTGTAAGTACTCCTATGAAATAACAATAGGAAAAAAGGTAGTTAAGCTTCAAAGCTCATCAGGACTTTATTGGAAGATTGAGTTGATCCCACCATCCCCCGTCACCATCCCTGGAGGTATTTAAAAGACATGTAGATATGGCACACCAGGACATGGTTTAAAGGTGGGCTTTAGAGTACTGGGTTAATGGTTGGACTTAATGACCTTATAGGTCTTTTCCAACCCAAATGCTTCTATGATTCTTTGATTCTGTGCTGCTCAGTAAATGACCCAGTGCACCCCAATAGCAGATTTTGATTGTTTAAGAAACAGGATGCATGGTTCTATATGTGATGAGGACTAAAAAATATTAATTTTAAATGTTATTTTGTTCTTTTCATTACCTCAAGATGTAACAAGGTAGAAATTTCAAAATATCTAACTTTCACAGCCAAGATGGCATAAAGAATGTTCTGTGGTAGAATGTCACAAACTTTACAGGGTTAAGGGCTTCACCCAGTCGCTAGTACAAAATCTTAATGGTGTCAGATGCATCATGATCTCCCCCTAACAAAGTGGGAAATCCCTCTTGCTGTGAGATCCCAGTTTAAGTTAGAGCCTAAGTCCCAGAGCAGAGGTGCTGGTCTGCCCATTTTAGGGGCTGTGGGTGCTTTTCCAAGGAGCAGCTCTCACAACCAGGCTCACATGGATCCCTCCACAAGCAGGCAGGGTGTCACAATAAGTCTTTATGAATTGATCATAAACATCAGCTTCAGCATCCAGTATTTGAATTTCCAGAGAGGTTTTTAACCTGTTTACAGATGTGTGCTTTTGGCAGGTGCTTCTTCAGACAAAACAGGTTTCTGCATAGGGTAGACAAAGTCTGTGACTTCTTTCTATCTCATAAAAAAAAAAAAAAATTAAGCTGAAACTAATGCATTTGCAAAAGGAGTTTTCATTTCAGATAATTTGCAATTTGTGATGGTAGTTGCTTTGGTGAAAAGTTCTTGACTATCTGTAATCTTCTAAATAGAAAACTTTATTGGATGTTTTTTGCTTTTGGTTTATGTCTCATTCTCTCTCTCATGCATATACACTTGCAAAACATCAAACTCAGAGGCCACAATCCTCTTTGAGGCTTCTACATATGAGTAAATGTAAGACTAATTGTGGTGCATACACAGTGTGTGTCATTATCTGGCACAGAAATAACAACCCTGCTTCTGAGTTCATGGAGTTCAGGTTAAAACTCTGAGATTACAGATCCCTTTTCCTGGAATTTCACATACTTTTCTTAAAAACACTCTGAAAAGCTTATTCTGAGGCAGTGAACCAAGGTCAAATGGACTTTGTTTTCAGTCTGTTTGCTTATTTGCACAAGTTTAGAAAGCTCATATCAGTTCATTCAAAGAGGGTGAAGCAAAGAAAAACAAATTAGGGAGAGAAAGGCAAAGAAATCATAGAATCACTTCATGAATGACACAAGTAATAGGTAAATCAGACTTCTTGATTTGGGTTCCCTCCTTTCATCTGCACCCACGTACTCTTCCTAAAGTTATGCAAATTCCTCCCAAGTCCCCTCTGGCTCCTCTAAGTACTACCAAAGAAAGTGCACGCTGGTGGCAGAGCAGCGTCATCACCCGGGTCTGCTTGTTTACCTATCAACAGAGGCTTTCGTTCAGCTCTCTCCTCTTCCTAGCTGTCAGTCTCCACAAATTGGGTAGGAGTGTAATTATTTTGGAAACCTCTATGCCTCTATTACATTTGATTGAAATAGGACAAGAAATTTAAAAGTAATTTGCTGAGAGGATAGGATGGGGAGAGGTCAGCAAATGAAATGATCATATAGACCTCTTTTTTTTTTTTCTAGAAAAGTTGGTTTAAAACCTCAGGAAAAATGTAGTAAGGAAGTCCCACAAAATAGGAAGAGTGAGAAATAGTACTAGGATTATTATTAGCATGTCCAGAAAAGAGAGGACTAATCAGTGACAAGAATATATATCAATAATTAGGCCTTCAGGTTTAATGCCAGAAAGCAACTGGCATTTTAAGTAACCCAGTACATACTGAAACTAATAATATCCAATGTCTTTTTTATTTTTGATGTCACTGTTCTAAAGAGGGATCTTTTTTTTTTTTTTTTTTTTACTTCTGTCTAGGAAAGTTATCAATTTAAAATTAAACCGGTGTGTTCAAAGATTATGTTTAGCTTTTCCTGATGAAACAGAACAGGCATTTCTAATTCTTTGTTCAAATCAGAGTAAAAAAAGTGTGAATGAAAGTTATTTGTTGTGATGAAAATCAACTGAAAGCATATCATATGTAGTTCACTACAGTACTACACACACCGCCAAATAGGCAGCCTCAAGTTCTATTTATCCAAAAATCATCCAATACAGTACATTTCAGCAGATTATCATGCTGTTGCTTTGTAAACAGCTGTGAGCCCATAGTCAGTGATGAATTACCCATCAGACAAGGATTTCTGTGCTAGTCACAATCCAAAATTGCAACTATAATAGTAGAGAGAAAGAGTCATTGCCAGGATTTAATTCATCTTGTCCTCCAGGAGACTTTTAAAATAAAATAAATCACCCCTCAAAATGCGGATTGTTCTTCACTGATTATGAGGGATTCATGGGTGACTGTATAGGTCTACTCTGTAGCTATCTAAAGGCAGGAAAGGTGTTCCTACCCATGATGCCTGCTTGTGTGGGGACTGGATCTGGCCTCACTAAGGAACACAGACATTGCTCTCAGCTCACATCATTATGAACTCCAGTCCCTGTTTAAGAGATCACAGCTTTTCACAGAATGAAGGAAGGAGTATTTTAGATTCATTAAAAAGGGAAGTCATCTATACTTCTGTGAGGCCTCTTGGTTATGGAGAATTGGGCTACATTCCCCTTGATATCCCACATTATAAAAAGACTCACTTTTAGTCTGGCATTCTTTTACATAGATTTACTTCTACCCGTGTTTATTTGCTTATGTAATTTTTTGCCTGTCTCTGAAACTTGTATCCCATAGAGTAGCTGGCAAAGCATGCATGTGCTGGGAAGATTAAGGTATGGTTTGAACAGTACTTTTTGGTTCATAATTTAATACTTCATTACTTTGAGCAAACTGAAGCTTCAAATATCATTTAAAACTTCCTTAATTTAGGCTGTGATAGTGAAGTTAAGCTGCATCCCTAATTTAGTATCTCCAAAGGCAGACCAATATTAGTTTGGTTTTTTGCTTCACTGTAACTGATTTTTCTCCATTAAATTTCAGGTTTGGTTAGCCATTTGGATTCAAAGAAACAGGCAGAAAAACTAAAAGAGGGATACATTTTTCTTTTAGGATATTGGGTAGAGGATAGAAGTGGGTTAAATAGGATTGTAACCACAGCTCTTCCTCAGAAAGAAATTCCACTAAGGGAGAATAAAAGCCAAAGAAAAATTCTGAAGAACAATTCCCTATATATGAAGTCCCTGCAGGGGACAAAACCCCACAGAGGAAATGCTTTTGGCAAACCAGAGTTGGAAGAAACCCCACTTGACATTTCGAATAGTTCCATCCCAGCATTCACTATATGAAGCCTGCAGCCAGATGGTTTTCAGATGAATAAATATCTATTTTGACCACACCCCATTTAGCCCCATTTTGCTTCTTTTTCTATTCACTGAACTGTGCTAATCTGTACCCTTATCCCCACTGCATGTTCTGTCACTTGTCAGGCAATACGCTTAGAAGTCGCAAGCCTTGCTTCAGTCCCCTGGCAGCAAGTCAACCAGTCAGCTGGCAAAGCTGGATAATTACTGCTTAGCCCTAAAGAGCTTAAAATATGTTTGCATAGACTTGTGTCCTGGCAACACCAAGGTACTGAACCAGAGGGCAAACTTTCTCTACCCTAAACATTTTCTGTAGGGGAAGGGACACAAGAGACTTTGAGACAGACATGAAATGGTAGTTACCAAGAAGGATTACCAGGAACTGAGATATGTGGACTATCCTCTATGATTGATTTGCTGTTATTATAGTGTAGAAGAGACCACTGGGCTTCATTCTTCCTTCTGTTTGCTTTTGTAGAAAACTGTACATGGCTCCACTGGCCTAAAGGGTTTTTTGAGAATTGCATTTGCAGAAGTGCTTAGAAAACCTGAAAAGTAGGCTGTGGTGGAGGCAAGAGAAACAGAGACTTCAGGTTAAACATTCTAAGTAAATTTGAAGTTTTCTTTGTTTATTCAGTGCAATTTGCTCGTGGAAACTTCTTGCTTTTGAGTTTCTCCTGATTGTTATTGTAGTTTTTCATAGCTAAAGCATCCTGACTGACTCCTCTCGAAGAAATAGCACTGGTCAGGATGACAAGGGAGAAATTAAACAAGATTGAGCCACATTCAGCACTGTTCCTCGTCTGAGCTGGCTGCAACCTTTTCCTGATGTCAGTGTAGTGTGCAGAACGACCACCCTGCGTGTCACAATCACGCATGAAGTAAGGTGCTCCTATGGCCACAGAATGGAAGTCTTAAAGGACCTCCTTGGACATTAAATTGTCTTGAAAATGTAGGAAATCAGATTATGCAACCCCATTCATGGTCTGAAAGCAAAGTATTAAAAGAATCTTAGTATTCAACCTGAGTACCCTCATTCTTCAGTTATGTTGCTTGCACTCCCACTTAACTCCAGTAGCACTCATGCAATTGCATTTGTATTGCAACCTGACAAGCACTGGGATGATTCAAAGCTGGGCTAAACATGATGGGTGCAGAGAGAGAAGTAGCAAGACAGTCTGGAGTCCAGTGTGAGCATCATCAAAATAGTGAGGGGAGCTGCATCCTGCCCCATTAGTCAGTACTGCCCTGCAAGAGTAAACTTAACCTAACTTGGGGCTGGATTTACTGCCTGCTTATAAAAAACCTGTGGAAGTCTTCAGAGGCAGCCTAAACTGTACGTCCAGGGAAAACCATACCTACTTTGTCAGGGGATTCTCAAGGTGTTTGTTATCCATATGAACCAATCCTGCTGTGCATGACATCTACAAAACATCTCAGTTATATCAGAAGTCTGAGAGACAAACCACTCCACACTCTTTCCTGGAGGAACACTGGCCCGCTCTCGGCCAGGGCAGATGGGAAACATACACAGCCTTTAAGTGGGATGGAAGAAATGTGGATATTCAGAGAGAGGTTTCAGAAATGCTTTAAGCTTCAGGTTTAAGTCTCTTAAGCAGAATCTTGGATTTTTAAGGCTTTGAGAGGCTGTGGTTTGGTGTGCACCCCTGAACCTTGAGAATTAGGTACCATAATTACATTGGGCCTAACCCTCTTAATCCAAACTTATTTTCCAAGTAAATTCTACCTATGTCCCTTAAAATGTCATAAGGGCCACAACTCTGAGGTGATCGGAACTTAATATGTGGTGTCAACTAGCTGACTGAGCATCTCAAAAATTTGCTTCACAACTTAGAGATAATTTTTTTACTTAGCATTTTTATGTGGCTGTAATAATACTTATTATATGATATTCCAGTCCAAGCTTCTCTTACAACAACAGTACCAATCACAGCTTCCAACACAGCTGTGTTGTTTCATTAACAGCACATTCCTTTTGTCTGTTTCAGGTGGGGACTTTTTTTTTGGAAAGGTGTCTGAAGGGCAGTTGTTGCATTTTTATGGATAAGCAGTACACAAATCAATCTTCCAAAACATAAAAACAGTCTTTTGTGAATGTGCTAATGTTGCTCTATTCCCTAATCACTGATGTGCTCACTTAAATCTGTCTAAAAAAATAGATGACATCTTAATATTTTTTGTTTACGAAGTAAATCCTGTAATGCTGATGTAATCTTGGTTTATTCTCTTTGCTAGGTAAACTGTTGCAGAAGAAACATAAAACTGTAGTGCTCCCATTAGTGATGCATGGGAAAGAGTAACAAGCACTTAACTTTGAGACTCTTAGAGAACTTATTTACTGAAACTGGGACCTGGGTGGAATGTAGGTTCCTGATTTCATGTTGTTATAAACCTGCCACAGAGTCACTGTCCACCCTCAGATATGAGTGTTTTGGGGAAGCGAGCTCAGTTGTATACATGCCCTCTTCAAAGGTCTAAGTTCCCTTTTGTTTCTTCATCCTGACCAGCACTCATAGAGACACGAAAAGACTGGTGTGCTGGGCACAATTCCAGATGGTCATTTCAGGGATTTTTGAGTTTGCTTGGTCCATCTCATCACAAAAGGGAAGTAGCAAGGGACATGAAAGATGAACAAAATCTGGCTCCCTGACATCAGCAAAGAGGCCTCCAGCAAATCATAATATGCTCCAGCTGTGTCCTGATGCTCTGGAAGGAGCTGTTCCTATCTGATAGGGTTAAGTAACTTCAGGCCTAACATAAAGCCATGATGTACCCAGTTACCTGGCAGTTGGAGTCCTACCATCTGGTTGCTAATGATAGCTTTCATACATGTATTATTTTAATTTAATTTAGTTTTGTTTGGTTGGGTTTTTTTGGTTTTGGTTTTGTTTTTGTTTTTTTTAATCTGCCCTCCTTAAATAATTTATTGAGTTGTGGGCTAAAAGGTTGTTCTATAATTAAAGTCCTCCTTCATATGAACAGAATACCTTTAGTGATGGTAGATCTGATTTACTGATAAGAAAGGTTTGGGTGGTGAGCCCAAGCTGACCCTTTGAAAATGAACTCAGTGGATGGCATATATATGAAGTGATCTTCTGAAACTCATCCGTAATGAGTTCTTAAGGATTTTTGTGCTAAGCTGATTGGATCCACTACCCAAATGCTAACCTTCTCTACAAATTAATATGTAGAACCAACATCTACATAACCAATCAGTGTACCAAATGTTGGTAACTCCTTACTGAAGTTAGGAAACAAAGGAACAGCATGTTTTTAAAGCATGGAATTCTTCGTCACAAGACCTTGTTACATTCCTGGCTGCACCTGAAACTCTTTGTGATTTTGATCAAGGCATTTTGTAGTTTAATCTCTGCATTCGTTTTGAAAAGAAAAGAAGAAATAGTTCACAGCAAGAATGTCTAACATTGTAGGATCTAAATGTTTTGTATAACTAATCCACTGATGGAATATAAGTTACTTAACTTAGGGTGATTATACTTTCTCCCAATTCAGACACATTTCTTAAATAGTCAAGACCAGTTGGGACACTTCTGCCTTTATCTCAAAACCATTAAAGAGGGAACACCAGTAACGGTCAGTAAACTCGTGAGGAACACAAAACCATGTGACATTTGGTACTGAAAAAAGTGGAATAGACCATCATTTGAAAGCTACTTGTATTACTTAAACACTGACTTAGGAGAGCTGTGTGCCCCAAACTTGACTCAAACACTTATTTATTTCATTAGGAATGTTTATGCATGATGCACAAATCCAGAGGAAGTAGCAAAGAGGAGGGACATCTTGTCGTGGTGCTTATTTACAGGTCTGAGCTAGGCACTCTACTGAAGAATGTGGCTGACATATCTAAAGTGCTTCCTTGACTTCTGTATCTATTGTTTTTAAGAAGTGAGTCTTGTATGATAATGGTGTGGTCAGAGCCCTGCTTTGGGCATTTAACAACTAGACCTGCAAGACTGGATTGAAGCAATTTTACCTCATCTGTGAGATTTTCAAGAAGACTATAAGACTGGAGAGGTAGGGGGCTTGGGAAAGAGAAGGAAAGGAATACTGTTGAATGTGTGCTGTATAAAATGTGCAGCAGTAATGAAAGAGAAAAAACGTAGCCCTGAAAGACAAACAAGTTAAAAGTGTAACCAAAAAAAAAAAAATTACTTTTCAGATGATCTATTCTGTTCCATTGCTAAACTGTAAAGGACAATTTGCATTACGACTCAAATAAATTAATTTTACTTGGATTAAAGGGTTTTGACATTAGAATTAGGACATAATGAGCATTTTGGCACTTGCTTATTCTTCCAACTTCCCTCCTGACAGCAAAAGCTCCCCTGAACGGCAGAGCTTCCATCACACTTTTTAGAGCCATCTTCAATTTTCCAGTGAAAGAGAAACTGACAGGGTTTGATGAGCTGTCACACACCATGATTTGCAGTTACAGAAACATATGAAAAAGCTGTGAAGCGCAGTGTGAGCTATTTTCCAGGCTACAACAAATTGAATACCTTGTGGTAATCCAGAGACTCTTCACACTGGAAAAGACTGAGGGTTTCAAGAATATTTCAAATGAATCCAAGAACTCAAATTGTCCATGTTCAGTTTATAGCTCCAGCTTTTTCCCCTGAGCAACTTGTTTATTTTTCTTATCCCTATGTATTGTGAGAACTAATATTTACACACCACTTTGGGGAAAACATAACATGTTCACTTCCTCAAGTAGACCCAGACTTGTCACTTAATTGATTCATCTTAATTGCAAATTCTTGCTTTATTTTTTGATATTGCTGTTTGATAAACATGACCATCTATTTCATTTATGTGTGACACTCTGTAAGTCATCTTTAGGGCTGATATATCACAGATTAATGCAGCATTTTAAGTGTATCAACATCTATATATGGTGTATACTCTATAATGTGCACTGAGTGCCCCTGGTGGTGCAGTGGTTAAGCCGCGGCGCTGCCAACACCGAGACCCGGATTCGATTCCTGGTTAGGACACTCCCCGGGCAGATGGAGCTCGTTAGCCCTGTAAGGCAATCCATCTACATCCTGAGGACCTCGCTGCCACCATCCAAGCTCGCTTGGCCCCGGCAGATGAACCTCAGGATTAAAGGGTGGGTTCGGTTCCGCGCACACTGTGTCTCACCTAAAAAATCCAATGCGCAGGCTGGAAGGTGGAAAGACCTTCCCCAGTTCTTCGTCAGCGAAGACTGGCCATTATATTTATAATGTGCATATAATAAAATATATTTATACAGAATGTACAGTATGCCTCCTTTTTAAAGCTATTTATTTCTGTATGTTTTCGTATAATAGTAGAAAACACTTCAATTTTAGATTCAGTGTGGGTTTGGGCCTGCCTAGCTGTCCAGCTGGTCTTGCACCACATTTCTTAGACTAGTCCAAAATTTTCAGTCCCTCTGAACTTTAACAGAGAATAATCCTCACGTCAACAAGCAGCAACAACACTTCTGTTAAAAAAAAAAAAAAAACAACACAAAAAAGTACTCCAATCCCAGAAATCACTGAGCATTTCCTCACAGGAAGTAAAAAGTGCATATCAGTGTTATCTCAAAAGCTAGACACATAATTAAACATCCTCTACATAAGGACACAGAATGGAAAAAGTGGCATAAGGGGTCAGGCCTTCTAACAAAATCTGTTCCCTGGCAGGGAGTTAGAAAAGAACAGGGTAAGTAAATACGAAACTTCCTTTAAATATTATCTTAGGCATTGAACATTCATAGCTCAGAGACTTCCTCAGCAGGAGACTCTTGTGAGCAATCTCAGTCTCCTTCAACTTGTTCATGCAAACTTTTAGCACTTTCAGAATCTTATAAGGGGAAGTTCTGCCATTTGAATTGCAAGAGGAAAACTGCTTTTTGTTTGAACTCTTAGGATTCAGGCTGTAAATTAAAAACAAACAAACAAACAACAACAAAAAAGTTTTCTATTCTTCTGACAATAAGCTTTACAAGTTCACATTTTTATAGCAATCATAAATAATATATTATTGCTCTTGGCTTCTGACAAAATGGGATGCTGCTATCATCTGTAACATTCTTTTTAACAAAAACCTATTGCCTGATTCTATTTAGCTTTTCAACAGCCCATAGAGTGACTCACAAATTACTGCCAACGAAAAAATTGCAGACTGTTTTTAAAATGTTTGCACCAAGCAATATAAATCCTACAGAACCTGAGATATAAGTAATTACCTCTTATAAGGTTACTGTATATATTCCTTGCCAGAAAGCTATCTGTGCTAAAGTATTTGCTTAAAGTTAGCAATTACCTTGTCTTTTAATAACACAGTTACAGAGCTGAGGGCAATTTACTGTAAATTTTACACCTCATCAAATATATGCGACCACAATTTTTTCATTTTTAGTATAGAAAACTGCTTTATTCATGAGGGTCAAAGGAAACGTCTCTGAGATATTTGTTCCATAGAAAGCAGATGATGATAACTGATATGATACACTATCCATAAATAGCATTCACTTTGCCTTACTTATGATTTATTTCTAGAGTACAATAATAGAAAATCAATCTACTTTATCATCACCCTTACTGGATCCAGTGCAACCAATTTTGTTTCCTTTTGGAATTATAAATCAAGGTTGTGAGTTCATTTTCCTCTTGCACAAACACTTCATATCTTTACAGTCATCCTCAGCGAGTGACACATGTGATTACATCAATGTCACCTTTCAGATGCCTGAATAGCCTGTGCTATAGCACTGAGTTACACTTTGTAAGAATACTTTATTCACTCTCTTTCAGTACAATTAAAAATACCAAACAAAAAAAGACCACCTTTCAGATTCTGTTTCCTTGGATATTTTTCCAACACTACACTGGGGATGTGCATGCAAAATATACCTATCCACAATACATCAATTATTTTTTTTCTTTTTAAATTCAGCTCTATGCATATAGGCTTTTGCCTAAAACCTTAACCTCCACACTCTTCTTTACTCAGGCCTTTCCAATAAAAATAAAACTTACGGCAGAGCCTAATTAGACTCCATAATCTCATCATACCTAACCACTTGACCTTTGAACAAACATCCAGACTGCTTGTTAGCTGACTTCCTGGCAGACTTGGCCTGTGCCAACTAGCACAGTTCAAGGATAGTGCACACTAAGCACTATTTCCAGGGGACTCTATGGACAACACTGCTCCAAGTCTTTTCCCTCCAGACTCCCTCAATGCTGTCTCAGTAGGCACTGCACTCTCAAATACTATGTGCTTTCAGTAAAGTGACTTAATTTTACTTTTGTCCAAAAACTGTGGGGAAGAAAACTGTGGAGGTGAAACTTTTAAACCAAAGGTAGTAAACAGTCACTTTCAAAGACACTGAACTGAAAAAGACCCCCCACAGACATAAATAAGTATTATGGCTGAAGGCCACAGGATGACAAACAACACAGAGCAGCTCCAGGGCCATAAGAGATGTAATGTTGGTTGGTCAGTCTGATCTTAAGGGAAATACAGCACTAAATAATATGGACATGAGCTAGGCTATGCCCTTAGGCAGGGCAGAGGCTGTGTCCTGGCCATCTGCTATTTAGTAGAGGCATAACTAAATACCCCTCCAATCATTGTGTGAATCAGAATCAGAATCAGAATCAGCTGTATGGAAATGATACTCTTACCACTTATAAAGTAAGTAGGTAGCTACAAAAATGGCTACAAAACCTGGTTCTGTTGACTGAAAAGATGATATTTTGATAGAATACAATTCTTGAATGTAGTGTTATTTTAATATTGGGTTGCAGTGACAGTGCTTCAGAGCTCCTTAGAAAGTGACAAGTTTCTTCTGATACACTTCCAGGTCAATTCAAGTTCAAGTCTGCATTGAACAACAAGATCCTACATGAAGTCCCACTTTTTTATTTAAAGTTATTTTAGAAGCTTACTGAAATCCCTGAGCCCACAGCAGACAATGCTCTACTTGGAATATTGAGGAACCTCCACCCTTCTGGGAATTCCCAGTTCCCAGATTGCTGCATATGTATTGCTATTTCATTTACCGCTCCAGACAAAGTTTAAATGAAGGGAAATGGACAATATAAAATCTTGTATGACATTATAATTAAAAGTGTGACTTGCTGAAACCTTTGTTTGACAGGATGAGCACCCTTGGAGAGATCACACATGTGTGTTAATTATAGCAAGAAAGCAAACACAGTGACAATAGTTAAATTCTACCAACAGGAAATGGTTATCAAGCTGTGATAAAATGTTTATCAGGAAATGTTTTTACACTATCCAAAACATTTCCTGTCTGTAACATTTTTTGTGGGAAAAAGAATATCTGTGGTGCCAGAAATAGCGTCTTTGTAAGGAATTAAATGACAGTGCTTATAGAAAATGGCAACAGTCACAGATCTAGTTTCTGTCCTGTTTTGTTCTTTGTGTATAGTATGACGTAACTGTGAAAAAGAACTGTTTTCAGAATTTACAAAAGCATTCATTAAAGTTTGAACTTTACAGATTAAAAAAAAAATTAAAAGCAAATTTGTTCTATGTAGATCTAAGCAATGTAATAATGGAGATAGTGGAGCCGTGTTCCTTCACTCACTGAGACTGACAGTGAAACAGTATTTCTGCTAATATAACTAGAAAAGATAAAAAGATGTTAATTAGATTGAAAAAGCAGTACTATTGAAGATGTCAAAAGAATGATACTCAGCAGGAAGAGGAGCCAAGGATTATCTGTTGAAATGTATACTCAAAAATCCTGAAGAACTGTATTTCCATAATCATGACTTTTCAAACTAGGGAAATCCTGATTTGCTACAAATGTATTGGGTAGTATAAAAAAATCACGAACAAGCTGGCATTTGGATATAAACAAATATTTGACAGGACCAACCTCTAAGACATTACTAGGTATGAAAGCAAAGTATACGATTCTTTCTAGACTTGTTCTATCAGCATTGTGAAGACTAACTTGTAGTCTGTTATTCTTCCCCTAAAAAAAGAACAGTGAACTTCAACTGATTTCTAAAGGGAATTCAGCCACTAAAACTGCTTGAGTATTTGGAATAATTAGATTATTGTGAAATAATCTTTTTATTAATGAATGCACATGAAAGATATTTTGCTTTGACTAAAACGGCTATTTGTTCCTATTTTGACTACAGGTTTTATCACTTTTATTGCAAATATTTTTTTTTATTTCACGGAACTAATGATAGAATCCTAAAAGTAGAAAGGGCTTCCACGGGCCATCTGATTGACTTTCATGTCCTGAATTAGGATCAACAAAAGTTATTTTATTTAATTTCTGATATAAATCTCAAATCATGGAAACTACAATCTCACTGGGCAGTCTATTCCCAGCTTCCTTATTATCACTGTGAGAGCAGTTTCCCCCATTGCTAAAGCTGAACCTCCTTTACTTCAATTTTTCTCCTGAGTGTTCAGTGAAGGAAAATTCTCCTTGCTCTTTGTAATAGCATTTTCTCAGAACCTGGCTATGTTTCTCTTCTATCTTAGGATACTGGCAATGTTTCTTTTCTATCTTAGGATACTATTTTTAAACATCCTAGTATGATGTTTACCTGTTTTGCAATGACGTGATGTTACTGTACAAGCTAAAATTAGACTGCCTTCCAGTGCGCTGCCAGTCCTTCCCAGCTTGGTATCAAACAAAAATGAGCATCGTCCAAGTCATTAATGGAAATACTGGAAAGAAATGTAAGAGTGTTTGTAAGATGAGACAGGCACATATTAGAATCATACAATCACAGAATAGTTTGTGTTGGAAGTGACCTTTAAAGGTCATCTGGTCCAACCTCCATGCAATGAGCATTCCTTTCCATTCCAATTCTCTTCCATTGCTGCTCAGTTCTAAATCTGGAATTACATTTATGAAAGAAGAAAAATAAACTGGAGACAGTTCAAATGAAAGGAAGAAAATGAGACTGGAGTCCAAGAACTGGCATATAAGGAAAGGCAGAAATAATGTGACCAGGTTTTACCTGAAGGCATAAGAAATGGAGACTTTCACCGTCAGAAATTTGAGCCCCATTTCTAATTTGAATTCCTCAGGTTTTAATTTCTCCCTATTGCTGCTTATGGCTTTTTTCCCATTAAATTAAAATGCCACTCATTACCTAATATTTTGTCATTGTAAGGAAGCTAAAAACTGCAATGGGTTTTTTAAAACCATTTTCAACTAACTAAACAAATAATTTCGTTAGCTATCTTTTATTTTCAAACTATTCATCATTTCATGCAGCCTATCACATTTTCAACTTCCTTACCAAAATGTAAACCACCATTATATACAGCATCCTACCGGCTGGCTTAAAATACTAATTATTGGATGCAAATTACCTTTTAACTACTGCTGATTACTCTTTTGGCATATTCAGGAATGAAATTTTCACTTTTTCACTTCTATATCCTCTGGCATTACACTTTCAGCTGTTATTCACTGAACTTAATCTTTTAGCTAAAGGTTCCAGAATTCAGTTTCTATGCTTGTAGATCTACATTGCTTCTAGATTTAAGGATTTCACTGTATCAAACTGCATTTTGTTTCAGTGGATCAAATACACCACCTGTTCCACTGCTTGTAAGCGTAACCTTCAGCCTAACACAGCACTTTGAGTTAAATAGAGCATAACTTTTGGAAGAATATCCAGTACTTTTTAGAAATGGGCACCGAAGAATCAATATATAGCTCACAATGAAACTTGTTTTATGGGACAATCACTCTTAGTTTTACTGCCAATCTGAAAATTAATATCTTCAGCTTCCACTGGGTGTTGTTAGCACTGACTGCTTGGCTGAAATTATCCAGTGTATTGTTATACTTACACATGTATCTGAGATCCAGCTAGGCTGGATGCAGCTTTGAGCCAACTGGTCTAGTGGAAGGTGTCCCTATCCATGGCGGAGGGATTGGTATTAGAGGATCTTTAAGGTTCCTTCCAACTCAAAGCATTCTGTGATTCTCTGATAATATTCCCCCCACCCTCCCCCCACCCATCCCCCTCGAACTGTGCGCAAGAAAACAGAAAACTGAGGGGGAATATGGTAACAGACAAGTTGCTTTGTGTTACAGAGTAATCATTTTATTCTACACAAAGAGAAAATGAAATTATCGGATGTGGCATATAGTCCTTAATGAGCCCAGTCCCCAAAAATTCATTGTCTTCCATCCCACACTTTGCACACATCATTATGGATGAATGAATTTCAGATGAAGAAACCACTCCAAGCAAAAAATACTCTCATCTTGGAAGAACCAAAGTGACTGAGTCAACAAACAGTAAACATATATCTTTGCAGATGACAATGCATTCAGAATGCGTGCATAGGAAGCTGGGTGAATTCTCAAGTGTAAAAAAATAGCTGACAAACTAAAAGGAGATAGTGACTCCAGAAAACACTGCAGTCAGTGGCAGAAAACACATGGGCATTAAGGAGCATGTTAGGGAAGAACACTGGTAGTCTATAGTGAACAGCACTACAGGCACATCATGCATTATATAGGTGAGGAATGGGATGCAAGCTTAGTGACTGAGACTCTCACACAACCTAGCAAGTAGGGAGAACATACAAGTATGGAGTCTCTACTCCTTTGGTAACTGTAACGACAGTTTTTTTGCTACTTTACTTTTACTTAGACAAACCTAATTTTTGGACAGCCAAAGGTTTGCATCCAAGTATATCAGTCTTTTAAACATAAATAAATTCTTATGAGGCTGTCATTCCCACAAAAAAAGTTGAGACCTTCCCTAGATGCTAAAGGAATTTCATTTTTGATAGGATGTTAATTCCTTAGCCCCAGAGCAAACTTCCTCCTTCTGAATATGGTTTCCACAGCCTAAGTGTAACAATATCATTAGATACCACAGCAAAGGTCTCTGAATTGCATGTCCTCAGGGGCATCAGGCACAGCATCACCAGCCAGTCGAGTGAGGAGATGGTCCTGCTCTGCTCTGCCCTGGTGCAGCCTCACCTTGAATATTGTGTGCAGCTTTGGGTGCTACAATAAATAAAGATATTAAGCTCTTAGAGAGCATCCAAAGGAGGGCAACAAAGATGGTGAAGGGCCTTGAGGGGAAGCTGTATGAGGAGCGGCTGAGGGCACTTGATCTGTTCAGTCTGCAGGAGACTGAGAGGAGATCTCGTTGCAGTTACAACTTCCTTGTGAGAGGAAGAGAAGGGACAGGCACTGAGGGACTGATCTCTTCTCTGTGGCGACCAGTGACAGGACCTGAGGGAATGGCCTGAAGCTGTGTCAGGGGAGGTTTAGATTGGATATTAGAAAAAGATTCTTTACCCAGAGGGTGGTTTACCACTGGAACAGGCTCCCCAGGGAAGCAGTCACAGCACCAAATCCAACAGAGTTCAAGAAGCGTTTGGCTTCTTGAAGCTCAGGCACATGGTGTGACTCTTGGGGATAGTCCTGTACAGAGCCAGGAGCTGTACTCAGTTACCCTAAGACTAGCTCAGTTAGTTAAAGCCTGGAGCTAATAATGCCAAGGTTGTGGGTTCAGTCCCTCTAGGGGCCATCCACTTCAGAGCTGGACCTTATGATCCTTGTGTGTCCCTTCCAACTCAGCATATTCTGTGATTCAGTGAATATCTTCCACAGCAAGATAGTAGGGTATTATCACACTCAGGTAAGAGACATAACCAAGCAAAACTGCCAGGTTGTTGCTTTTAGGGAAACTTATCAAGTTTATCCTCTTTGGAAGTGCTTAATTTTAAACATAAGCTGTAGGAGAAATAGAGTAGTATTTAATATTCTCCCACTTCCTTTGTGGGGGGAAAAAAAAAAAAAAGTGATTGCACACTGGAACAGCATAGCAATATTTATCCTTCCCCTAACAATTGCGTTTGACCAAAGGTCTCATGCAGTGTTTGTTGTCATGTGTTGTCATACATTGTTGCCACATGTAATAAGGCCCAGGCAACAGCCTGGAATGGGATGTCCGGGGACATGGTGAGTCAATGCCCCTGGAGGTGTTTAAGGAAAGATTGGACATGCCATGGTCTAGTTGTCATGGTGGTGTTCGGTCATGGGTTGGACTCAATGATCTCAGAGGTCTTTTTCAACTTAACTGATTCTGATTCTGAGGTGGGAAGTGGTGGTGTTTCCCACGACACCGTACTCTCTCTGACCATGTCCTCCTAAAGCAGACATGTCATCACACGGGACAAGGCCCGGGGAGTTCTGCCCTCCCCTGCAGCACTCCCAGGCAGCCAGCCGGCCTCTCTGCCGCGGGGACAGAAGCCCTTCCCCCGCCGGGCTCGTAGAACAGAAGCAGCCGCTTTCCAGGCTCCTGCTGCAGTGGGTGGATCCCTGGGAGGTGCCAACCCCCTTCCCTCCCCTTCCCCTTCTTCCCCCGCCTTCGCGGCGAGGAGGTGCCTGAGCGTGGCAGCATCTTCCCTTGGCTCCCTGGAGCGGGGAGGAGGAGCCGCCGCCGCCTGGGGAAGGAAGGTAAGCTGCGGGCGGCGGGGAGGGAAGGGGAGGGAAGGGGTTTGGCTCCCCCCCTTCCCTGTGTTTCGCTTCCCCGTGCGGCCGTCGGTGGGGAGCGGGGCAGGGGGAGGGCGCTGCCTGTGCTGGGCCGGGGTGGTGCTCCGCTCCCCGGGGCTGCGTCTGCCAGGCACCGGATTTGGAAATGGCCGATAACGGGGGGGAAGGCGGGGGATGTTGTGTCTGTGTTTGTGTTCCACTTCTGACACGAGTTATCTTTGTGTGGTGCTGGTGCCCGATGCCCGCAGGTGCACAGGAGTGTGGCGGTGGCGGCGGCACCTTAGACAAGCTGAGCTTGGTGACGATGTGAGGTTTTAAGGAAAAGAGAGGATACTTTGGAAACCATGGACCGTTAATTGTGTGGGAGACGGGCGGATTGAACCGTGTTTCCTTGTGGAGGTGAAGTTTCTGATATCGGTGGATTCTTAATGTCAGGCACAGTTAGTAAAAAGATTTTACTCCAGGTTATGAACGGAATAAAGTCTCTAGGAAGTGATGCTTGCGCACCATCAGAAACCATTTGGGCTGAACTGATGGTCCTTCCAGTACATGAAGGGAACTGACAGAAAAGATGGGGCAAGACTGTTAACAAGAGCATGTAGTGACAACACGAGGGGGAATGGGCTCAAACTGAGAGTAGATTTAGATTAGATATTAGGAAGAAATTCTTTACTGTAAGGGTGGTGAGGCACTGGAACAGGTTGCCCAGAGAAGTGGTGGATGCCCCATCCCCTGGAAATGTTCAAGACCAGGCTGGATGGGGCTCTGAACAACCTGGTCTAGTGGAAGGTGTCCCCTGCCCATGGCTGGGAGTTGGAACTAGATGATCTTTAAGGTCCCTTCCAAGCCGAACCGTTCTATGATTCAGTGATTCTGTGTTGGAGGATATGAATGCAAGCATGGGGTAAAGGAAATGTGGAGAATCTATTGCCCTGCTGACTGTGGGTAGGAGAGAGAATACTGCCCAGATAGGAGAAATAAATGTGTAAGAATGATGTGGGATGTGAATGATGTGATGGACCGTAAAGTAGCAGGAAGAGATTGTGTGGATAAAAAAAGGATAAAGCATATGTATCATCGCTTTGAGAAAATAAAATTATAAGAGCTTTTGATTGTGTCTACCATAGACAGCGGGAATTGGATTTGGGTAAGACTATCACTTACTGAGAGATGCTATCAGGAATTATGTCACAGATGGATTTCTTTCTTAGATCATAAAATCACAGAATAGTCTAGGTTTGAAGGGACCTTAAAGTTCATCTAGTTCCAGCCCCCTGTCATGGATGCTACTCACTAAACCAGGTTGCCGAGGGCCCCATCAAGCCTGGCCTGGAACACTCCCAAGGATGGGGCACCCACAACATTCTTGGCAATCTGTTTGTGCCCTCACTACCCTCTGAGAAAAGAATTTCTCCCTAACATCTTATCTAATTCTGTCTTCTTGTAATTTAAAGCCATTCTGCCTTGTCCTGTCACTACCTGCCTTTGTAAAAAGTTGCTCTCCCTCATTTTTTATAAGGCCTCTTTAGGTACTGAAAGGCCACAGTGAGATCTCCCTGGAACCCTGTCTTTTCCAGGCTGAACAACCATTAGATACAGATAACAGCATCATTTGGGCGTATAGCAATCCAGTTGATCTTACATACAGCTGCTGTAAGTTTACCAAATAAGCACTGAATTGCTTTAGACTTGCGCTCAGTAAGCAGTGTGAAAAATTCTGGGAAGAACTGGTTTATTAGTTTGTGATCTTGTATCTTGGACATTTTTAAACAAATAGAAATAAAATAGGTGACTAAACAGAGACAGGGTTTGAAATTCTCAATTTTAGAAAGGCAAACTTATAAAAAATCAGGAGGATTAATTAGTGATGTTGTTTGCACAGGAACCCTGAGGGCCCTAGAAGAAATAAAGAGGGTACAAAGCTGTTTTGTGCCAAAGGTAGAATCTATTTGGAATTTATATCCAAAAAAAGAGAAAAGATCTATTGAAAACAACTTCTGCCCATCTCAAAAAGGATTTTAGGAATAAAGAGTAGAAAAATGATAGTTAAGTAAAATAAAAATTAAGAGGTAAAGTGCAGTTCTACAGTGAGAATTGACATAAGTAATTCTCAGTTAGTTATAGAAATTTGTTTTTTAAAGCTTCTTTAATCATGTAAGTAAAATAGATAGAAGTAAGATAAAAGCAATAATAGAAGTAAGACCACTGACAGATAAATTTGAGATAAAATGACCATGATATCATGATGCATGGGGTCTGTTGCAGTTTTGAGGAGACTACTCCAGTAGGTAGAATTAATATTATATGCTTATACTTATACCATAAAGAATAACATTTTGTCTCTTAGTTATTTTTAGGAGTTGGGAAGCCTCTATGTATTACATCTAATCCAATGCTCTTGCCACTTAAAGTTCAGCAGTTCCAGTATCAGAAGACTGGTTAGATACACAAATGGACAGTTACAGAGTCATTTACTGGTAGAGGAAGTGAGCTTCATATACACCTTCTACTTATAGAATATATATAGAGAGATTGTATCTCTTCTCTAACATACAGTATCTTTGTATGCAAACAGCTATAACTATAAAAATTTAAACTATCAGAATTCTTAGCTATAAGAATATAATACCTGTGGTGTGTGTGTATTTGTATATATATAAGATTAATTTTTTTAAAAATATGTGATGAGTATGCCTCTTCTGTATATGTGTGTATCAGGGAACGATTTCACCATCCTCCCACTCACCCAGGCATTGCATGCTGGGTTCATGGGAAGTGCTCTGGCAAGTGCCCAGTGTTACAGGGATGCTACAGCCAGATTCATGCTGGAGCTGTGCTAGACATCATCTTGAAAAAGATCTTGGTGACTCAATATGCAGCCTTCTTAGGTGTAGGCAGGAGACTCACAGACCAAGGCTCTGATGTGCAGATTGTGCTAAACTGAAGTAAACAAGGAAGGTAGGGAAGAAAGCCAGGTGTGGTTTAGTAATGCTTACGTTTAGGTTTTTTATTAAGGTTTAGAGTGTTTAAGAAGATATATTTTATAAATTAAAGCATTTAGTCTAAGGATAGAATAACCTTCTGTGGACATCTAAGGAGGGGATTAAAGCTTAGAACTGTAGAAACTATCAGTATTTCTTCTTTAACAGCTAGACCTGTCTGTATGTATGGCTCAGCATTTGGGTGGTTCAGGTAACTGCAGGCTGCGATCAGTTTAGGCTGGGTCAGAACTTCTTAGAGGGGACATAACAAAATGTGTGCATTTGCATGCTGGTTTTCTGTTAATGCAATATAATATCTATGATTACATAGTAACAGAAGGGATCTTCCCAGGCATGGAGTTCCTATGGCATTGAACTGATATTCAGTCAGGCTTCCACATGCAGGTACAATGGCACCTGACATCCGAAGTTTGTACATGGTTTATCCTGAAAAACTGCATGGCCTATTAGTGTTTCTTAAGTTCTTAAAACTTGAATAGTTTCTGTGCTATGATTCTTTAACTTTATTAAAAAAATAGTAGCTGTTTCTTTCCCATACTTAGTGCATTATTTCGAATTGTTTTGTTCTGTTACATGGTTCATATTTTTAATAAAGTTCTTTTAAAATCAAGTCTTTGAAGTAATTTTTTTCCCCTAAAGTCTTTCCAAATTTCATGTTGGAAAGTAAAAATGAAGAATAAGTTTTCAGTTCTACCAAATCAATTGTATGGTAAATAAAATTTTATGTAGCTTTTAAAATAGGCAAGAACCAGCAGCTGCATCAGTTGTATTTTGTTATGTTTGGTGTATGTATAGATTGCAGGAACTGAAGTCTGTTTAGAGTTTGGCTAACAATTCAGCAAAGAGGAAGAACTTTTCAAGTTAATTTTCTGAAAATCTTGGATCAACCACATCAAAATTGTGAACAAATGTTTTTCTTTAGCATCTCAGGTTATGTTTAGGTTAAATTAGACTACATTAGGTTAGATTTAGATACAGGAATGACATCCTGTTCTCAAGAGACTGTCTGACAGAATATTTGATTTTTTAACAAGACAAGTTTATTTTTTTCTTCTGCTGTAAAGATTTTCCTTCTTGTGGGTGATAATGATTTTTTTCGGTCACTTCCACTCTTGTTGCTGGCTGGTAAACAATCCACCATTTTACATCAGTGATGGTGATAAACAGTTTTGAAGCGGAGAAATTAATTGGAATAGTAATGAGAAAGATAAAGAAACTTAATATGAGCACTTGTCTTAGCATCATAGAGGACTTTTAATAGTCCTAGGTGACTTTCTAAAAATCAAATTAGACAAATTGTCTTGCTAGCCCAAAATCCCAAGGTTAAATTTTTTGGAGGTGAGTGGAAGGTGTCCCCAGGAATCTATGTATGATTTTTCAAAGCAATTTTGTCACTTAGGGCAGAAATTTCACACCAGACTCTAACACTTTTTTTTAAACCATTGGAAAGTTGAAAAACCATGCCCTCTGTTTTCCATCCTATTTTCTCACGCCTTTCAAAACATTTTCCGCTGATGTATTTGCTCTTCACTGCAGTGGTGTTGAATCTCTATTGAAGGATGTTGCTAAATGTGGGTAATAGAACAGTATTCCCACTCTATTCCTTGCTTTTCATGTGCCCATGTTTTTTTGTGTGTGTTGCTTACATCTTATCTTTCACTGCTTGTGTTTATGGCAACCAGTTTTTGTTAGGGGGTGATGATGATACTGGAAGGAAGGGCTTTGCAGATAGGTTTCAATCATCTGGCTCCAATACAGCATATTGCATGTAGGTGAACCTCGGAAAACTTCAGTAGAGTCATGCTGGAGGTCCATCCCTGGAGCACACAGGTGGAACTGGATGTCATGCCAAAAGAGAGGTGGTGTCTGACAAGATGTTTCTGACTAAAGTTTTCCCTCTGGAGATTGAGACAATAAAGCTGTTTTATCTCAAATAATTTTAACTATAAATTTCTCTAGCAGTTGCCTACCTTGCAAGGTCAAGGATGTCAATCTGTTAGACTAAGTATTCCTGGCTTTAAGAGTTTCTTGGATCTCACCTCTAAACTGCACATAGATTTGCTCAAGCAATTAATAGCCAGACAGGGGAACTTGTGTCTGGAGCCAAGAATTCACAGTCTGGTGTCATGAAGCAAGAAGAGAAGGAGAGAAGACTATGCTTTAGTTGGAGTCAGCAGTTTTTCAAACAACCAGTTGCTGTTTCTCAAGGTCTGCAATTTCTTGGTGATGGAAAATGCTGCATCAGTGGAGGAATTAATGATAAGCTGAACTCTGTCAATTTATTGTCAGCACTGGGTGAAGTAGTGACATTTCACAGAATCAGAGAATCACAGAATATGCTGAGTTAGAAGGGGACCCACAAGGATCACTGAGTCCAGTCCTTAGCCCTGCACAGGATAATCCCTAAGAGTCACACCATGTACATGAAAAAGGAAGATAATTTTTAAAATATTCTTCCTAGAAAGGAATGCGACCTGTTCAATCAGAGCACATGTTGGCAATATGATTGGTCTTATCTCTCCTGCAAAATTGCTTGGACAAGGTAGCATCATGTCATGACTACTCCAGTAGGAAACTGCTGAGAAGGCAGAAATAGAGAAAGTTTGGTTCTCTTCCTAAAAGTCTCATCAAGTCACATTTTTTCTGTGACTTTTTCCTTTTCCTAGGCCTGTGGTTAGAGTCCTTGGGGAAGAAGCTGCAGGCAGACCTTTGATTTGGCAAATGAGATTCATAAATGCTCAAGTTAAGTGGGAGGAAATACTAAGTGGAGTTCTCAAAATTTTTGTTTGCTTGCCAAGTTCCTAGAGAGAGAATCTACAAGAATGTTTACATTCTAATGAGTCAGTGAACCTGTTTAAATATTTAGGGTTAGATGGTCTTGGACTGCTAGTAGAGCTTGGCTGTTAGAATTAGTATTTATGTTCCTTTACTCGGTCTTATCTGTACTGCAGAAGCATGTGTGCTTTACCCAAAGACCTATCATGGCTGGACTGAAACGAGGGTCAGAACTTTCAGATTCCAAGTCCTAAACTCAGACTGCCAGAGTATGCTGTCTTAATTGTTCTTGGATTCCAGATAAGAGATTTGTGAAATTTTAATATAAATATTTTCGTATCAAAATGCTGTGCACTTCCTCAAGAAATGGATGTTTACCATAACGATGTTTTCTCCTTTAGATCTGCACTTTAGAATTTTTTTGCAGGAATGCAGCTAGTGAAAATTATATAAAGTTTTAATACATGGGAAGTCTTTTTTGCTTATCCTTTTACTTTCTAAAGTAAGCATTATCTTTTTTTTTTTTTTTATAGGTGTAGTAACTATCTATTTTATAGTAAGGTTTTTTAGCAATTATGTGAATATTGTAAGATTTAGTAGATGAACAAACCCAATAACTTGTCTGAAATAGCTATGATATGTTTTTCTTCTGTACCTGATTTAGTCAAATATACAGGGTTTTTCTCTTCATTTTTGATCAAAGTACTGTTTTTTCTGTGCTTCACTCTGCATATACAGTGGTTATATTTCTGGAGGGAAAATTCTTACAAGTAGGCAAATATGAATCATCACTAGTATTTTAAAGGTATACAGATAAGAATAATACTTAAACAGGCTTAATATTATTTTTTTTGTCTCGTTATTTTTGGGATCCCAGGGCGAATGCGTATTCTTAAATCAATTACAGCTTTTTAGAAAAATCACCTTTGCTTATGTAGATATGTGGCAATCAAAACATACTTGTATTAGAATACATGAGTTTGAATAAAAGAATATATTGGTATAATTTGAGTCACCCCACATACTTCTGTGGGATTGCTCAGAAGTAAGGTGTCTGTGTTTGCAGAGCAAACTGAAAATGGAGTTGCAGGGTAATTTTCTCGTAGTTCTAGAGAAGATAAAACATAACTTTTGAGTTGCAAGGACCTGTAACTGATCTTTGGTCTGAGAAGTCAGGGCAGAACTGTCAGCATGTTTGTGGGGACTGAAAAGTAGTGAACTGGAGCACCTTTTATTAGGTAACTGAGGTGATTAGACCCTAACATATCTTTCTTTATACTAACAAACTGCTTTTAAAGTCAAACCATGCTTTTGTCTGAACAGATGCAATTGAAGGGAAATATTAGAAACGGAAAAATCGTGGATATCAGTTATGTATCAAATGGCCTGAGGAAGAAAATGTGGAATTCTGTGTTTATTTAAATTAGAAAATTAATTGTTGGGTGTAGGCTAAGGATGGCCAAGAAGTGGGTACCATATCAGCATTGCTAGGCAGTGCTGGAAATTGATACTGCAAAATATTGGATAGCCTTGATAATCAGTTACACAGTAGGACTAGTTACATACTTGAAATTAAATGTTTCAGAACTTCAGTTCAGTGACCTGCTCAGGCTGTGGTCATGCCCAGGGCCTTGATTAGGTTAGTTGTTTCTAATTTCAGTAGAGATTTAATTCTTTGCTGCTGTTCCAGCTTGGCACAGATGCCCTATAGGTCCTGTATCATATCTACCAGCACTGTTTGGTGTCGGGGATCACCAAGGTTGTCTCAAATAGCAGTAGGTGCTAATGTGACGGCAACTCTATCAGCCCTTTAGTCTTCTCTGGTTGAAAGGGAATATAACTTAGCTTCAAGTTATTTCTGTTTGGTTGCGTGTTTGAGCCTTAAGCTCAAAGTCAACATGGACAAGAGAGTAGCTGGACTTTCACACATGAGCTGAATTAATCGTTTAATGTCCAAACTAAGTGTATAAAATACACTGTGTATATGTAGATTTGTGGGTTTTGTTAAAGAGTAAGCTTATCAGTGTGCATATTCAGTATAGCTGAGCTGCAGCAATTTGGTTTTTTATTAATTTTAAGTAAATAATTTTTTTTGTTTATTCAGTAAATTAAGTTATATTTGTTAAATCATTAACATTTATAATACTTAAGTCATATGAATTTCATGTGTTTTATGCCCTTGGCTTAGGTCTTATGTCATGAAGTCTTACATAACAAATATGTTGAGAAATAAGGTCATTTTATGCAGCTGCATTTGATACTCCTTTTAGCATGATATTCCTCTGAAAAGTAACTCAGTAAATTGATAGCTGTTTTGTTGGATGTTATTTTGCCTGTAGTCAGAATTTTACAGACATGTAATTTTAAGTCAGTATTTTCTGGCAATATTTTCTGAAGTAGAATGAATATGTTAACAACTCTCAGTAAACCTGAAAAGACCCAAATATTTTTCTAATATTAGTTTTCATAATGTAACTGGAAAAAAAGCATTTGAAGGCTTAGGCCGGAAATGAAATCCTCTGGCCAGTGTGCTTTTTCTTTGCAGAAAGAAATGTCTTGAAGAATTATGTCAGCAAGGCTCTCAAGTGCAGTCTGTCTAACTGATAGCTGTACAGTTGAATAGAAAAGCAGAACTGAGTGAGCTTTGTATTACTTGCTTTCTCACCCCGCAGAATCAAATAGCTCTGGCTTAATATTAAGTGTGTATAGTTTCATAATGTAGTTTTGCAGCAATACGATATGGTGATTTTAACCACAGTTCTCTCTCTGCAGGGGGACAGAAGCACAAATCCATATGGAGGATGAACCTCCTCCTCAAGGAGTCGGTGCCAAGGTCAGAGTGTGAATTTGTATTGAGAGTTCTGTACTCTGTACTACCCTGCTCAAAAGGAAGAATCTTGGTTCCATTTAGCAGTAGCTTAGTAAATGCTAGTGGCTTTAAAGATAGTCAGAAAAAAAAAGCTATAGGTAGAAGAAAGGATACTGGCAAAAGAAATCGTGCTTAAGTAACCCACAAAATATTAGAAGAACAATATATTCATATGATTCAGGTCTGTGTCCTAAGAGTCAGATCTAACTCTGCCTTTCATGACTTCATGCAATATAATGAGGTAACTGATCACTTATGGTATATAAGTATTGGCAGGCTGATAGTTCAAGCTGTTTTTCATTTTCTTGAAACTAAATATAATGGAGAAGGGTGTGAGGGGAGAAAGTATTGAAAGGTGAAAGTAACTCTTACTGAGTTGAATATAACTAATAATTCCAGAGACATGATTTAGATTGTGGATATTTTTTGTCTGATACAGTTTTGGTTATATTTTTTGTAAAAAAAAAATCAGTATCACAAGTATGTCCTTGACTGCTTATTATACAATTAGTTAGGGATTTTTCTTTCAGTGCACTATTTTAGTGTTAAGAAGTGCTACAATCTGGGGTATTTTTAACCTACTATTTGTGAGGGTAGGACTTGAGTACTTTCTAGAAGGAAGCTACAGAAAAAACCTCTTCTATTTAAAATGAATAGGTTCTGACCCACTGAGCATTTGGAATTTAGAGCCCACATTGTAAAGAAATCAATATATTATTCCAGTAAAGGAATCTGTACAAATGAAGGACACCTTGACTGTTGTTTTGAACCTCAGGCTTCATCAGTCATGAGCAAAAGTGGGATGCAGTTTTGGTGATGCAATTGGAAGAGTAGTCTGTGATGCTTTCAGTATCCATTGTCATATTTTAAGAGGGCTGTAGAATTAATGCTAACCTCTTGACATAAAACAAATTATTCTGCAAACAGCAGATGAATGAAGGCTGATTCCATATGGATTCTGGTCCTTCGTCTCTGATAAGCCTGCTGTGTCATAGAAGACAACATTTGCTAGGACTAACTTGGACCTACTTGCTTGCTGACTTATTTCATAATATAATGTCTGTTTGTCCAGCTGACTGCTACCAAATGGATTGTGTCAGCAGAATCTTACTTCCCTTTCACTTGCAAATGTGGCTAAAATTGGTCAGTTACTTGCTATGAGGAGATGGAGAAAGAACTGGTGTGATCAAAACCACAACTATTTTTTTTTTTGTGAAAATGACCAATCCTCCCTTCCTCTTCTCAGAAGTATATAATAAAGAAATGTGTCATTAGGTGATATTTGTTACTTTAAAATTAAAAATTTCTTTTTAATTCAGGATTAAATTAGGGTTTATATTTTGAGTTTCAAATGTTATCTGTATTTCTGTGTACATTTTTTCACGGTAAATGTTATCCTTGTGACAGACATAGCGTGCTTCAGACTCCAAACTAGAATTTATTCACGTCTTTGTTTCAGTCAGAGGTAGAAAAGAATGTGCAGTGTCACAGATCGTTTTAAAAGTCTGCTTAAAATAAACTAATGATGCAGTCCTCACTGTTATGTGGTAAAATATATCATACCTGTGATAGGTAAAATCTATTCCTGCTTATCTTCTGATTTGGCAAGTAAAGTCTGTCACGTGGAGAGCCTGTTTCAATTTTGGTGAAGAAAATTTGATGCACGCACCATGTAGACTTTGTTATTAAATTTTGATACTGCAGTATTTTTCTACTTAATGCTATACCAAAGCAGTAGAAATGTTGCATGAAGTTCAGACATTTGCTTGACTAGTTTTAATGTTGGGACAGATCATTTACACATTCCTTTAATCTGTCCCTGGATAAGCTGGAAAATGTTCAGTTATCTTTTTTATTTTATTAAAAGTCTTCTTTCCTAAAATGTAAATATTCTTAGGAAGCTCCCAAAGACTTGGTACTTGTTGAAACACAGAAGTAAATTTCAGAAGTAAAGACGAAAACTTGAGAAACTTTTTCCTTTCTCAAGTTTCCAGTTTCAGTGCATGAAAACAAATGTGTATATTTTTCAAAGATAAGTATAATCTTGGGCAGACTTTTTTTTCTGGTTTCTTCTTTTAGCAGTAATTTTAGCCCCAGAGGAAAATACACAAATTTCAAGTTTTGAATATATACTTTACAGTTTATATTAGAATCCTGTACATTGAGTTCAATAAGCTAGCTGTTATGTTGTATGAATACAATGAAACTATGATGACCTCTCCATTTAGCTTCTTATATGGTACTTTTCTCTATGAATATAGATCCCTTCTTTCTACATCATGACATATTTTGTTTGTTTATTTTAATGTCTTCCTTTCAAGTATTGTTCTAGAATTAAAATACTGATTTGTGGTTGAAGGAGGAGGTAGTGGTGTTTCTCAGTTTTTTACTGTGCAAAAGCATATATTTCTCTCTGTTTAGGTATTTGATAGCCTTTTTTATAATACTAGGTCTTGGAGGCAACATTATTGTCAGCCTTGAAGATGCTGGATGTTGGGAAATGGCCAATTTTTTCTCTTTGTTCCCAAGAGGAGCTCAAGTTAATTCGTCAAGCCTGTGTATTTGGCAGTGCTGGTAATGAAGTGTTGTATGCAACTGAAAATGATGAGGTAATTGTCCAAGAGCGTGAATGAAAATGGCATGTTTAATCACTTAGGTATCAAGTTATCCTGAAAGCCAGTGCTATGATAGTATACCTAGAGAAAGTTGCATGCAAAAATGTCTGATTATTTTATTTGCTACTGAAACATTTTGAGTTTAAATTAATGGCTTCCTACCACAATCAGAGGATAAGGAGAAGATGGAGTTTGACGTTTCTTGCAAGTGCATAGTGACAGAACGAGACATAAACTGGCAGGTGGGAAATTCTGATTCGGTACTAGAAAATAGAAGTTATCACTAGAGGGGTTAAATCCTGAAGGGATTGTGGGATTTTTTACTTGAAGATATTCGAGAATTGACTGGACACAGCCTTGAGTCAACTGATCTGTTTAGATCTTTGTTGAGCATGGGGGGTGGACTAAATGACCTTTGGAGAAGGCTTCGTTCCAACCTAAATTTTAAGTCTGTGATTCTTTTATAACAGGTTTTTGTGCTTGGCATGAACTGCAGTGGGTGTTTGGGAACAGGAGACATGCAGAGTACTATTGAACCAAAGAGGTTAGATTCCCTATGTGGCAAAAAGATAGCCTGTCTGAGTTATGGAAGTGGCCCTCACGTTGTTCTTGCTACAGAAGGTAAAGTATGATCTGAATATTGGTTTTTCTGATAGTCCACTTTAATTCATTCAGTGGGTGTGAAAGGTCTGTAGTGGTAACATAGAGAGAGGTATTCTGGGCTGTTAAGTCCAACATGTTTTCGTTGGTGAATATGACATATGAGCTAGCTTTGTTCATAGCTTGTTATTTTCAAAAGTTTTTCAAGCTCTACTTTGATCCTGTAACTACTTTAGGATGGGTTTTTTTTCACTTTTCAGTAAAGTTTGGAACTTCTGATTGCTTTTGAAATGCATTAGTGGCTATATTATGCCCGTATGTTCTTGTGACAGCACTGTCCTTTAGCTAAAATTCATCTTTTCTCTCTAGTACCTACTTTTGGATGTGCTTTAAAGACCTGTTTTATTGCCTCCCAGCCTTTTGTTTCCTGCATTGACACTCTATTATCCATGTCATGGTAGTGGCCCCTCTGTTCATAATTAAGTGGATTATTTTCAAAGACAAATTCTTAATATTTTGTTCCCAGTGATGTTCTGTTAGAGCCTGACTGATGATATTCACATTTGTCTCTCTTTCTACATTAATGAGAGGAAATGTTTTTGAGTAGTCTAGGTTAGATGACTAAAAGCAGGTGAGGGGAATGATACTGTAAACATATTCTTTATATTCAGTTATGTTCCACCGCTTTCTCTAGTCCTCATGGCAGATCATTCTGCATCCTTTTTTTATATATGTATCTGTATTACTCTGAGTTCTGTTGATAGCAGTTCTCACTGATACACTCATACTTCTCGCCCAGATGAGGAAGTATTGCAAAAGAGTTGGGGATCCAGAACTGATCCCTGATCATTTTTATCCATAACTCCATTCGCATGAATAACTTCTATTCAGTATTGTGTTAATTATTGTCATTTCCAGTATGCTTCTGTGTGGCTGTTTCACTGAAATTTGTATTCACATGTTGGTCAAACAAAGAAAATGTTGTTGACTTTTGACAGTATAAAGTGATTAGATTTAACCAGTTATTATAGAGAAGTATTGGTTTAGTGTAGCATATTTTGCCTTTATAGTTTATAAGAGGGAACTCTTCTTGGGGATAAGAAGTTTGGTGATCTCCTTAGAAATCTGATCGAGCTGTATATCAAACCTAGCTCTCCTGCAATAATGGCATAATTTGGGTTTAGAAAATGATGGTGATAATAGACAAGATGAATGTGGGACAGCTATTCATCAAGTCCTGCACTACTGTAACTAGAGGACACTTGATTTAAAACAAATAAATGAAAGTGAGCATGAAAAGGTGTTAAATCATAGATAAGAGGCCAATGTATGTACACTGAAGAGAATTGGAAGTACCTTGTAATATTTGTACTCTGATGATTGTCAATGCTTAGGAACTGCAGAAAGTGACCAACCTTGTGTTTCCCTTAAACAGGAGCTGTTTTTGCTATTGCCAGTTGGAGACAGAATTTTGCACTGGGTCAGCTACTGGTCTAACACAGTCAGACATTTCTTGCAGTCTTAATTTTACTAGAGTGTTTTCCAAAATACAGGGCATGAATAGTATGTTTAAATAATAAGTAAATAATACAATTTTTATTAGTAAGTAACAATAGGTTTTTCTTACAAGCATCCTCATGCATATTGTAAGCTTGTTATTTGAATTTTCCAAAGTGGGAAACAGTGTCAGGGCGTAGACAAGAAACTTTGACTGTCAGTAACAAAGAAATTGAAATGGGGACTGTCATTTCATCCTTTTCTTCTCTGTATTGCACCACCCCTTTTCTTGTAACATTGTTTTCCTTTACTATGATTATGGTGATGCTATATCCTTTTGGGTTTGTGTTTGACACTATGTGAAGGTAGCATTGGTATGTCCATGGGCTGAAGAGCCCCAAAGGCCATATATATATATATTTATGCACTTAAATATGTGTATTGTTATTGAATTTGACTTTTCAGTTTGTAGCTTGACATCGTGTACTTACTGGAAAAATAGAGATTTTTAAACCAGCTCTTTACATTTTTGTTGTAGAAGGAGAAGTGTATACATGGGGTCACAATGCTTATAGTCAGTTGGGCAATGGTACAACAAATCATGGCTTCATTCCCTGTCAAGTCTCTACTAACTTGGTGAACAAGAAAGTTATTGAAGTTGCCTGTGGCTCTCATCATTCTATGGTGTTAACATCTGATGGAGAGGTGAGAATAGCGGGAGTAAATACCTATTTTCTTGTAATGAAACTCACATATGTGAGAAACAGGAATACATTCTGCACCTAGAGCATTAGAGATTGCTTTTTGCCGTCTTCACAGTGCTGATGCAACAAAAAAATGTTTGAAAAAAATTGAAACCTGTTAGGTTGTAGTGGTTTTGAAGTGCCTGGGGAATATTGATTTTTGTGCCTCATCTGCTTGTAATACCAAGTTATGACTTCTTTGTAGAAGGAAGCCAGTTCCTTCCTATGTTGCCTTCTACTGTAAATGTTTAATGGCATTAAAGCTGACTTTAATGTAAAGTACATTAATCTAAGGAATTCTACCTGCCAAAGTGAAAAGTTTCCTGTCATTTACTTGGAGATACCGTTTGTGCCAGTTAGCCATTCTACTTTGGGTTCTGGAAAAATAGAAATGAATTATTCCAGCATTAATGCAGCAGTCCTGCTGCCTCTTACCTCTGAGTGGAGGAACATAAAATAATGGGATTTATAAGTATTTGGGTTGGTGTATTTTTGTTAGAAACAATTCAATTGTAAAACTACCTGTGTAGCTTCCTAGTAGCTTCCTAGTACTAGAATACATCCACTTGAACTTAAGATATCATTTTTTATGCGTATCACTTCTTTGTCTCTTGAATATGTACTTCAAACTGTACGTTATATAGCTGCCTTTTATGACAATTGTCTTGCAACAGGTATACACATGGGGTTATAATAACTCAGGCCAGGTTGGATCTGGTTCGACTGCTAATCAACCAATTCCTCGAAGAGTTACCAGCTGCCTACAGAATAAAATAGTAATTAATATAGCTTGTGGACAGATGTGTTCCATGGCTGTGGTGGAAAATGGAGAGGTAAGAAATTTGAAGTGAATTTTTGGGCTGAATTTTATTTCATGTAATAATTTGGCATGTAGGTAATTTTGAACCTGGTAGTAATGAGCTATTTCTCAGAAAAGTATACCTTTCCAGACTCCCTCAAGTCTACCTGCTTATACTGCTCCTAAAAACCTTTATCAGGAATTGTCCTGCACATTCCAACATACTTAAACACACCCTCCTATCTGTGCTGATTGTGATTTCTTCTTTAGAGAGGAGGTAGAGTGAAACAGGTAAAATTGTTCACTAACGTTTGTTTTAAGGCTTTTCAGTTTCTGTAATTTCTCATAAAATTTAGCAGCTGTTACTTTGTATCAACTATTGCAGTTGGCTTTGACCTGTAGGAGTTCAAGTATCAAATTTCGAGTTTAATTGAAAATACAGTTCTAAAGTAAAAATAGCATTGTGAAGGTCAGATTTTTATACATTAGGGGATTAAATAATATTGAATATATATGTATGTATACTTAGCATTTCATGCCAATTGCATTTTCTCGTATGTAAAAGTAACTAAGATTTTATCACTGATTTACTGATTTTTAGAGCTCATGTTATATTCTATTCTCTCATACTTCTTTATCCTCCTTGCAAAGATACAAATAGGTTGTAGAGTTACTGTTTTTTCAGTTCATGTGAGCTGAAGATTTTGGACAGCATTTCAGTTTAAAACTAAGTAGCTATTGACTGCAATAGAACATATGTCACTAAAACAGAATCAGAGCTCAGTATTTTCCCTTCTTTTTACGTTCAGCGTAAAGCTGCCTACTCAAACTGTTGTGCATAGGTTCCAGTTTATGCTTGTTTTAGTGTGTTTTCTTTTCTGTTAGAGGATTTTGGAATGAGAAATTAGCTCTGTGAAAAAGGGAAGTATTATGCTGAATTTGCTCTGTGCTGGCAGGCAGGCATATGAATCACTTATTTTCTGTTCTTCTTATTAAAATATTGTAGTCTTACATAATCTAACTCTTAAAGAGCAACATTGGAAGTTTAGAATTCTAGGTGAGTTGGTATTTTAAAGAGAAATGGCAGCCAAAATTTGCAGTGCAGAAAAACATGCATGTGTGTACATATGTATGCTTATAAAGTTATGTGTACATGTGTGTGTGTGTCTGTGTATCTACGTGTAAAGTACAGATCCTGAAATGTGGGGAGGGAAATCTTGAGAAAAATTATTATTATTCAGACTCTGAAGTAGTTATATTGCTTTCAAGAGAAGGAGACAGTAGCAAACAGTTAAAAATCCCTGTCTCTGTTCCAAGGTGTATGTCTGGGGTTACAATGGGAATGGCCAGCTTGGACTGGGCAGCAGTGGCAACCAGCCAACGCCGTGCCGAATCGCAGCTTTGCAAGGCATTCGTGTGCAGCGGGTATGTGTGTGATGCTCCATGGCAAACCCTTTGTGAACCACTGAAAGTATCCTAAGGCATATGCTACATTTGAAGTAGACAGTCCTTTCTCTCGCTGTTTAAAGTGCCATTTATCAGAATAAAAAAACATGCATCGTAAGAGTCTTTCTAGGATATCCTATTCTTCATTAACTCCTGCCTTCTTTTCTGGAGAAATGCTGCAGTTTAGCATTTTGTTTGTCTTGCAGACTGAATCTCAGTTTTATAAATGCAGTCCAGCCCCAGTGACTGACTGGTGTTTGGAGTGAACTAATTGTCTCCAACTGCTTTTGGTCAACAGTTGGTTGGTATGATTTCATGGTTAGTCTTGGTCTTTATAGGTTATCACACTTGACCAAATAGCTGGGCTGCCATCAGTGTAACTAGCAAACTGATAATTTCTTTTGACTGGTAAGAAATATTTAAAGTAACTACAGAATTGGTACTGAAAGTTTTTAATTGATTTAAGCAAAATAGAGGATACGGTTTGTTAGAAAACAGTGGTTTTGAAGTTAATGAAAATGTATGAGTGTTTTGAACTTTGGATCATATACAAAATACAGTTCTAAAGTAAAATTTTTTAAAGATTTTTTTAGATCTTTTCTTTAAAAGATTTCTTTAAAAGAAACTAATTTAATTACATAGTTTTACATTCAGTGCCTCGAGTGTAGACAGTAGCTTTTCTGGTAACAATTGCTGATGGAGAGTAATGTAATAAAGTGAGTGTTATGTTCCCCTGTATTTATTCTCCTATTTAGAGAGTGAGTGCTCCAGTAAGTTTGGCTTAGATCCTATTTCCATCCACTTGCTTTGCCTGATACTGATTACTACCATGTTGAAGACCTCCAATCAGTAAATAAATCAAGGATTTTCTTCATTCAAAGCACATCACATGCTTCATGAATGTCAGTGGACTAAATGTACTTGTAGTATATATGCTTTGCAGATTATATAAATATATGTGAACTAGTTTTGAACAATGTAAATTGGCTCTTGGTAGCCATCTGGCTTTACCAGGATATATTAACACAATCAGAGCAAGACTGCTGCTGCTAATATTGCCACTGTGTATCTGTCTGTATGTGGGGCATGTGCTGCATTATGTAAAGTGGGTATTTGAGCAATCTTACGTGAGGAACCTGAGAGGGCAGCTCAGCAGGACAGCTTGGGTTTCTACAAGAGGTTATGAGCTCACACAGTTGTGTGCTGCCATCGAGATGGAGAGTTTTGTCTCATCCCTCTCTTTCCTGGCTGTTTGCTCTGGTTGCTTACTTTATGTGGGCACCAGTGGTCCTCAGACCCTATTGTGAGAGTTTTTTTCAAGTGATGTTAAGTTCATAGGATCACAGAATGGTTTGGGTCATAAGGGACCTTAAAAGTCATCTAGTTCCAGCCCCCATGCTTTGGACAGGTACACCTTCCACTGGACAGGTTTCTCAGGGCCCCATCTAACCTGGCCTTCTAGGGTTGGGGTATTATCTCAGCAGAGGGCCCAGTGAGCATTAGAGTGGACACAGGGTGGGGGTATTTTGTGTGGCTGGAAGTCAGGGAGAAGAGGACCAGGTAGGGAGACCTCACCTGTTTTTACAGAGATAAGCTATTCGCATTAGTGCAGTTGCCCATAAAGGAAGGTCAGTGCAAGACAGACAATCTTCATTTTTCTGCATTATTTTTGTATTTGTCATATAGCTTTCCTCCTTTCTCAATTTCCATATTTTTCTTTTGTTTTTTTTTTTTTTTCCTCTGCTCTTGAGATTATCTGCCAGGGTGTCTCATTGGTGTATTTTTTCCTTTAAGTCACCTCATCTACTTTCCTTTCCTTTTGAATGAACTTATCTATATGTGTAATTTTTACACTGGTATAGTATCAATAGCATTAACCTATAGTATAACATGTATCTATCTGTATTATGTTACATAAAAATGAGATTTTTTTTTTTTTCTTTATTATTCCTTGTAGGTTGCCTGTGGCCATGCACATACATTAGTGCTAACAGATGAAGGTCAGATATATGCCTGGGGATCCAATTCATACGGCCAGTTAGGTACTGGGAATAAAAGTAACCAGTCTTACCCTACATCAATTGTTGTGGATAAGGACAGGTAATACTTACAGTCCTGCAGTCAGACATTAGTTGATATACTCTCAGAAGAGCTACAGAAAATTATGGTATTTTTAATCTATTTTTGGAAGAAGTAGCCTGTAATTTTCTGCAATGGTTCATCTGCTCAATGTGAACGGAATTTTCACTGAAAGTTCTTGAACCTGCCCCATAACCACCCCTGTGAAAGAGAAACTGAATATTCTGAGTGTGAATGCGCTATTTTCTGCTTCAGCTCACACTGTACTTTATAGGCCCTAATTGCAGTTTCCCTTCAGTGGTGTGTAGTTTCATGGTTGGAAGTCAATGATGAAAGTTTTATTGTCTCTGAATGTAAGCTTTATTTTTATATGCTACTTTTGACAAGCACGCAGAAAAAATGAAGAGTGAACATCTGCAATTGTTATGTGTTTTTACTGCTATTAAATCTGGCTCCTAATTCAGGAGAGAGAGAAAGGGAGGAGTTCTTTTTTGGTATTGTTGTCTAAAAATTGAGCTTAGATTTTTGCAAGCTAAGTATTTTCCTTTAAGTCCTTGACAGGTAGCAGGGCAGTTATTTCTATTGCTATTGTAAAGCCATGTATGTATATTATGTATATGACCAGAAATCTTAGTCCATTCTAGACTGAGGTCTTGATTTTGGCCTTCTGTTGTGAATAATAAGAAAAGTGAGATGTACCTCCTAACCTTGTGTCTGTGTACATTGTTGTAAGGAAGTGTCATCTCCACTCTGGGGATGAGACATGGCCTGGTCTTGAACATTGCTATTTCTTTGTGTGTGTTTGTGTTTTTGCTTAAAATGTAACGGATTTTTTTTTTTCCAGACACTTTGACAACAATTAAAATGTTATAGTAATTTATACAAGTTTTAGTGCTGTATGCCGCCTTTTGCTTTTGTTTGCCAGAATACGCATTCTTAGTGTCAGTGAGAATATTGCCTCATGAAAGCCTGCAAGATTTGTGCGTGCAGCTTTAAACAAGTTGTTTCCCAGCCATTTTCCCCAGGCAGCGGGGAAAACAAGTAAACAAGCAATAGTTCAGACTACAGAACAGTGGATTGTGTAATGTTGTACACAGTGGGAGTTTGGAAGTCCTACATCAACCTTAAGATTAGAGAGATAGCCTAGCTAAAACACACGTAGAAACAGCTGTAAGTGCTGCTTGGTTCTAATTTTTAATTTTCAAAATGAAAATCTGTTAAACATAAGTAATAATAATTATATGAGTAACAACACTTCACTTATTAAAAATTAAAAGAAGTGTATTTAAATTGTTAGTTTATAACTGTTACCAATAAGCAAGCAGAAAAAAAGGTTTTCATTACCTTTCATTTATAAGCCAAAATGCACATTTTTTAAAATTTTTTTTGAAATGCGTCCTCATTTCCTTCTCAGTCTTCTCCAAGTATTTGTTCTCTACAGCTTAATGCAGCCACTCACCTCACTGCCCAGCACCACTGAGGACATTCAGAGACCTGAAACTCATCATAGCTTTGCTTGAGGGAGCCAAGGAGGTCAGAAGAGCATGTGCTGCAGCAGATACACAGCTCTGCTGCAGCAGTGTCTGCTCGCTCCCAAGTTGCTTTTCCACAGAGACACATTCTGAGAGCATACTATTTGAAGAAATACTGCTAGCCCTTTTAATTTTGCTGTGTCTGATCAGAAAATGTTCTTGCTTACATGCATGCTTAAAAGTACCGTTTGCACCAAAGACAGGAGGCAGTAGTGTGTTTACTGCATTTTGTTCTTATGAGAATGACTTGCTCTAATTTCTTTGTTTGCTTGTAAATTCAGAGTTATAGAGATTGCAGCCTGCCACTCTGCTAACACGTCAGCTGCCAAGACCCAGAGTGGCCAGGTGTACATGTGGGGCCAGTGCCGAGGGCAGTCGGTGACCTTCCCCCACCTCACTCACTTTGCCTGCACTGACGATGTGTTTGCTTGCTTTGCTACTCCTGCCGTCATGTGGCGTCTGCTGTCAGTAGGTGAGCTTAAATATTTTTTTGTTCTGACGTCTTCTAAATAGAGTCATTAGTTCATAAAGCAGTTGCATGTAATTAAGCCTAAACTTAGTTTCTTGCACAAATTTATACTGGGAAGCATAATCATAATCACGTCTTATGTATGTGTAAATGGTAATATGGAATTGTAAAAAATTGCTTAAGCCTGATGGCAGTTCTAAATAATTGTCTGTCTTATTGATGTCGTTCATTTCTATGGGGAAATGCCTTAGGCTTGTGGGGGGGAGGGTGTATAACCTCTGTGTGTTACTGCCCAATGCTGTGGGTGGAAAAGCTGAGTTTGAATTTGGAGATTTGAGCAAGCCATGGAGAACTTAGAGGAACACTGAAGCTTTCTTTGATACCCTTAAGTAGACTACTAACTGAGGGACCCAAATTCCCACTTTCAGAGTTGGCCACAGGCACTTAGAGTCTCATCACAAGTAATCATGACCTGGGCTTCTGAAGAGACCAGTTGCTGGATTGCAGATATTTGATTAACATTAAGGTCTGTCTTGCTGGCCTCGACTAGAAAGAGTTCACTATATAGCACCGTCTAACAGAGAGCTCATTCTTCAGCTACAGTTCAATCCCATAATGCTTGCTAATAAAGTTACTGGTGTTGCTGACCTAATCAAAGATTAGGTTGTCTGTAGGTGTCATCTGGGAGCTTAAGCTAAAAGCTAGAATGCAGCAATTTGTTACTTTGTAATTTGAACTGTACTGAGTCCATCATGCTTCATCCCACTTCTGTACTGCCTTCATAATTGCTCTTGTGTTGCTGTATGGCACCTTGGGAGTAATTTTTAGCTGTGGCAGCTCCCTGTTTTTTTGGGGTTTTATTTTTTTACCTTGGCATCTTGGTCACTTTGGAAATAACGCTGCAACACTGTAGCAACATTGTGCGGAAGCATATGGTGGAACCTTACAGGAGGAGAAGGCTCCTTTACTATTAAAAAAAATAGTTTCAGATGCACTTTCAAATTTGTGGCACAGATTCTCAAATGTGCCAAATGGTCTGTCCAGCATCCCGGCACTAAAATGTGTTTTCAGGTGGTCTGAGGGTTCCCTGTGATGACACAGGATAAAGGATGCTGGCTGTCGGGACTTAATCACATCTCCTGGATGCCTTTTGGTTAGGTGACTCTTTGCTGGTTTTGGATGTGCCTTTTTGCATGCTCTGGGAGCTGAGAATGACTAACCTCTTTGTCCGGTCCCCCTTTGGCAAGTTGTCAGGACTGACTCACTGTTGTTTTTCATCTGATCTATGCGTGGTGAGAATCCTCAGGCAGCTGCATCCTAGGATCTTAAATCTGCTGAACTAGATGCCATGGACATCTGCCATGCTTTCAGCCCTTCTCTGTCTGTTTTATTCTGGTGCTCCCACACCCAGGCTTTCCCATCCACTCCCTGTTTATGGTAGTTCAGGCATTTCTAATGCAGTTCTTAGCACTGACTGTTATAAAGGAGTTTTCTTGGCTTTGTGCCTTGTCAGTGTGAACTGCCTCTTCGTTTCCTTCCTCTGGCTCCCCCTTAGCTGCTGTAACAAATAAAAGCATCTATTTTCCCTCTAAGAATTTCAAAGCTGAAAATCTTACTCAGTTTTCCTCTGCTGGGTGTAGAAGTCATCTGGAGATGTGTTTTGGTGAACATTGCATTGCCACTTAACTTTGAAGAAGAGCTTTGCATTAGTGCTTAAAATGATTACTTGTTTGGATAGCAGAGGTCTGAATAAATGAACCACACGTTGTACAAAATAAGACCTAACAAAGTATTTTACAGTATCATTGTTTCAGAAGGACTTTTTATTTTATTGCTACACTGGATTTCTCTCCCCTGCCCGCTCCAATCATTTTACCTGTAATCCACCACACTTTGATAATATTGCCCTAATTGGTTACAGCTGAACATTAGTGACATCTTCTAAATGAAATGAAGAATGATTGTGCTAAACCAAGTGTAACAGTATCAAAGTGTGTGTGTATGTGCTAAGTTTTCTCTAGAGCTTGTGGAGGAGGTCTTTCCATTTTGAGGAGAATACTATTTTGATTTCTAGTTTGGTAGGTTAGAGGACCTAGCATTTATGTAATTTTCTGTAGAGAAAACTAATTACTGACTCACAAGACCTGTATAAACCCGTAATATGTATTTATATAGTAAGAAGACAAAATGTTTTCAGGATTAAGAATGAGGTTTTAGGGGGGGTGGGTTGTTGATTTTTTTTTTTTTTTTACTCCTATTAAAGAGGATAATTCTCTGATATTGCCTAATATGATGGAGATTTGGATCAGTTTAGGAGGTAAAAGTTTGTATGCAGACAGTGGATGACTTTTCAAAGCTGTCATGTGCTGAGTGGGATATACACAAAATAGCACTCTGAGTGTCCATATATTCCTGTGTGTCTTGTGAATACACAAGACACACAGGAATATATGGACAGTCACACAGAGTGCTTTTAACACCATTAAATCTAGGGAAAACTACTCTTTTTGAATAGACTTATGAGTGTTGGTATTTACTTTTAGGGATATTGTACTGGGCAGTTTCACTGCAATGCATATGTTGTTTATGCAGTAGATTTATTTTTGCTGTAAGATAATGTCTCCTTGTGGGAGCATTTTAGAAAATTTTATTGTGATTATTTTATTGACCTTTTGGGTATCTTATAATAAGTAGCACTTTTAATTTGGAATAATTTACTCAGTAATGGCTGATAACATTTTACTATCAAATGCAGCAGTAAACTCCTAGGACTGTTCATTTTTTTTCTAGCATTTTATAGATGAGTTAGGGGAATGGAACTTACAGGTCTTTTAATAAAGATGGTTACTTGGAGTAGGAAACTAGTAAGGACTGAAGAAAGCTGCCCTTTCTTTGCTTTTCTGGGACTCAGAGAGAACACATCATCTGCTGGGGTTTTTTACTAGCCTTAAGGAGATGTCATATTTATTAAAAGTGTTAACTGCTGACAGATACCCATGATGTTGTAATGTGAGATACTTGTATTGATTACTACTTACTATTAAGTCCCCTTTTTGTTCTAGAGCCTGATGACCACCTAACAGTAGCCCAGTCACTAAAAAAGGAATTTGACAACCCTGAAACTGCAGACCTGAAGTTTCTAGTGGATGGAAAATACATTCATGTTCATAAAGTTCTTCTCAAAATTAGGTAAGGCATGCACTGTATAAACTATTTAAACTAAACTGTGTACCATAGTCCACTGTGCTGAGTAATTACTGCAAAAAATTCTTGACTTATTTTTACAAACTCCCTTTTCTTTGAGCCGTGGCATTGATCTGCTCTCCTTCACTGTTAGTCTTTTTTCCTCATTTCGTTGCTCCTTGTGATTATCAAACGTGCTGCTTTACTACCAGTCCTTTCATCACTTCTCTCCATCTGACATTTATCCTCTATGCTACCTAAATGGCCTTGACCTTGATTTCCAATAACCTTTTTCTACTGAGGAAAAGGCTCACTTCCTTCTGCTGTCTTCTCAGAAGTTTGAATCAGTTTTTCCTCCTTTATATGCTTGGCTTCCTCCACTGAAATGATTTGAGGGTTTTGTGTTTATTCTTGCCTTTTTTTCCTTCCACAGGACCCTTCAGCTGTTTCACCAATTTCTGTAGCTGCTATTCAGATTATATTTTTTTCCCCTTTTTTATCAAATTTCTTATCCTACTTGTTTCAAACAGTCTGACTTTTCAAATGGCTTCTCTTTTGGTTTTACAGCTTTACAGTGATACTTGACATACACAGATCTACAGAGTAATCACATTGTTATAAACATGCAGAGATTAGTTTGCTACTGCCAGAACAGTTTCTGCTGGGATATTCTAGAGACGCTACTTTAGATCTTTTCTGCCTTGCTAATTGCTTCTATTTTGTCCTCCTCATTGTTACAATATTTTTTTCTCTTTGTTATTTCTTTCTCAAAATGCTTGGCTATCTCATCTGGATAATCACCACTTTTATCTTCCTACTTTTGCTCCTGAGTCCTGGTAGTGATTTCTTGTCTATTACTACATAAAATTAAAATTCCCTGTCAATTCTTGCCTGTCCTTTTTTTTTTTTCTTTGGTCTTTTCTGCTCTCCTCTTACTGCTTCAATTACCTATATTACTCTTTTTTTCCCTTCACTGGATTCATTGCTTGTGCATTACACTCGTGCCTATAGTCTCCCCTCTTTCTTTGGAATGCCATGTGTCCTCCATCAGATACCTCAGCAAATTTCATGTATCCCCAAAATGTTCCTGAGTTTCTTTTTTGTGATAATCTGACTATATGTAACTTTTCCTTATTTCCTTTTTCTTGCTCTACTTTTCTTGGACTATATGGCATTCTGTGAAGGAAATGTGTCTAATTCTAAAATGAATTTAAGTATATGGCATTATCAAAATAATATGGAAGAATAATAAAGCATCAGGCACAGTCTGTAAACTTAATATTTTCTTTAAGTCTCAGATGCAACTGGATCAGAGGATAATGTATTTAAAATGGTATTTTGCAACATTCGGCCTGTTCAGACCGTTGTCATGAGTGCAGTAAAGTTCCTCTTCATTATCCAGACATTTCTTTACTACTTGAGAGGAATTTTTTCTGTGTTGTTCTGTTCCTATTCTTGAACTAGATCTAACTGTTGGTGGTTATTGGCTTGCGATGGAGGCGAGATGTCAGGGAATGCCCCGCTCAGAGAGAGGCAGCCCAAGCCACAGAAACAGACACATATGAGCCTGTGGGTGGGATTCATCAGCTCTGCATTTGGCCAGCCAAAATTAGGTGTCTGGTCTGTCTCCACTGAGAGATAGTGAGAGGGAGACAGATGCTCCAAAGGATGAGTCACTCCGAGATACTTTGCAGACCAGAGGATGTATACTAACCAATTTTTATTTATTTACTTATTAATCTTTAAGGGAGCAATGTGCACCACCTTCTCCCTGACTTCCGTGTGGTGCCATTGGAGCAACAGACTATTCCCAAGGCCTGTTCCACGCTGGATGGATAGCATGGTCACCACTACTTAACATGAGGCCCTGGGAAGCCAAACAGTGGGGTTTGGTCTGCCTCTCCCAATGCCAGAATGTGGTAAAAGACATGCCAGAAGCTAGATAATGACTTCTTATTTCTTTATGATTTTGACTTGAGTTTCCTTTTAATTTATTAGAAGTCCCAGAATACTAAGAAAATAATTTCTTTCGATAACTCGTAAAATCAAATCTGAAGAAGTGATAAGTTAAATAATTATTTTTCATCTATATTTAAGTGATACTGTCTTTGTTGTAGTTTTGTCCCAGGGACACTAAAAGAAAACCATCCTACTTTTTATAGACAAGTTTTAGTAAAAGAAGAGAAAATTCAGATGTGGGAGAGTTATAAATTAGTGTTGTATAAAAAAGTCCAATTAAATTGTGGTTGTTATAGGAAAGGTTATCAGAAGTGGGGATGTTCATTTACCTCAACAAAAATTTTTGAAAACAATGCATGGATTAGGATGTTTTTTAAGGAACAGTAAGTTACAGTGCATTGTAAAGTACTGTGAACTGTAAATTGCAGATTACAGCTATCAAAGGCAATGCTTTGTCCTTGTTTGTATCTGTCACGAAAGTATTCAGACTTAGAAGAAAAAGGTAATAAAAAATCTGAGAGTGTCTTCAAATAATGTAATAATTGAATTGAATATAGTGTTTAATGCTAAATTGTGGATGGACTCTGAAATAAATGATATCTAAAAGTGTTAATAATTTCCCTCTTCATTAGCTCATGTTGGAGAAATCAGGGTCAAATCTCAAAATTGTCTAAATTAATCTCTTATCTGTTATGAACCAGCTAATAAAATTCATAGTTAATGTATAATGTATTTAAGAAAATGGCATAAAACCGTCATGGGTCATCCTTGTAAGATATTATAAGTAGAAATGGAGCCTACCATGAAATATTAATAACAGAATTAAAAATCTGAATTATATATATCAGTCTTATAAGGCTTAAAGAAATTAAAATGTTCAAACCAAGAAATCATGTAGCTAGAGTTTATGCTTGTGTATTTTGTCTGTTATGACTGATTTATTTTTTTACCAACTTCTTGCCTTTTTTTTTTTTTTGTCATCTTCATTACCAACTTCTTTACTAACATCTTTCAAGCTTAACTCTTTACAGTGTGCAATCTCTGTTCATGTTTTGTAGGTGTGAACATTTTCGCTCCACACTGAACAGTGATGATGAAATTATAGAAATGAGTGAATTTTCTTATCCTGTTTACCGAGCCTTCTTGGAATACCTGTATACAGACAACATTAGGCTCCCTCCCGAAGATGCAATAGGTATTTGCCAGAAATGGAAATAACTCTAGGTTACTGTTTCTGAAAAGTTCAAGCTGTGTGTCGTAATAGGGTGAGGAAAGCAGGGCTTGTTAATTTTAGTTTTATTTGCACTTAAATCTTGACTTTGGCATGTGTCTGGAAGAAGGGATGCAACAGCAGAAAACATGTCCATGGGGAATGAGTAGTGGGATCAAAGATGCAAAATGTTCAATAAGGACTCTTAATTTCTCTTACTAAGAACTGGGGTTTTTTTCCACTTAAAAGGCACAAATTCCATCCTAAAACTCTTCTGTTTGACTATCTGCGGTGACTTGATCATGAATGAAAAGAGAGCTGTTCCCCAGATGAATTTAAGAGGATGCAAGTCAGTAATTGATACCTAGAATGAGATGCAATACAGTGAACAAGAAAAGAGAACACCTGCATAGTAATAAAATGGTTTCTTTTTTGATATGTCTGTAGAGGACCTTAAAGGATGCACACATCATCTAGGAGAAAAAATATTACGTCTTTGATGGTTTCAGCCTAAAATAATATGGTAATTGATTGATTTGAAAAGAAATTAGTATGTTTTGCACCAGGAAGGTTAAAGCTGTATGAATTTTCACAGGGCTGCTAGATTTGGCAACACTGTATAGAGAAAACAGATTGAAAAAGCTTTGCCAGCAAACGATCAAACAAGGCATTTGTGAAGAGAATGCCATTGCTCTTCTTTCTGCTGCTGTCAAATACGAAGCTCAGGTAAGAACTTCTCTTCAGGCAAGCAGTTGTTTTCTGAGAAATGAAGCTGCTTAATATAAACATCGCTGCATTTAATTGATGAGTCATGGTTACTGTAATTTCCCTTTCCGGCTTCCCAGATGTTTGTTTTCTCCTTTTTAAACTATAAAAAAACCAACACTACTACCCCCCCCTCAAAAAAAAACCCACAACAAAACAAAACAAAAAACCAAACAACAGCAACAAAAAAATCCAACCAACCAATTAGGTACTAGTGTATTCTTCCTGGCCTTTTGGCTTGCACCTGTGAGTCAGGGTTCTTAATCTGCTTCCTGGCATGTCAGGGCATGGCATGGAAATTTCTCCCTGCCTTTGAATTTTGCACTGCCTTTCGCTCCTCAAGTTCGACACCTGATCATTTTGTCTGCCAGTGTCTGGTACAGTCATTCTGGTACTGCCTTTTACAGGCAGTGGGAGAATTTACCTGTGAAGTCCCTCCTTATTTACACTTATTTATTGTGCTTAAATAAAGTGCTTTTTCAGTACTGTTTACAGTGAATTGTGCTGACATACAACAAATTACCTATTGTTATTACTCTCCCCATATCCTGTCATCTGGTCTGCCCTTGGCTCTGGAATGTGTCACCAGCACTCAACCTGTTATCAGTGCACTGCAAGCACTTTTTGTTGTAAACAAAAGCTTTCAAAGATGTATTCCTTTTCTCAACTTTTTAATGCTGTGCTGATTTTGGAAATAATGATGTGGTGGACTTTATTATTCAAAAAGTCTGCTTGTGTATTTAGACTTAGTTAATTCATTGTTATGAATCAACATGTTGTTTGAGAAGTCCTCATCTTTCTTTTAAGGGCTCCTGCTTTACAAGAATAAAATTGATATAGCCAAACAGAAGATTACCCATGAGAAGAGTCAGGTTGTGTAGCTGGTTACAATATTTTTATTTTTAAAAATACTTGGGTTTTTGCCTTTGCCTGGCTGTGAAATGCAGGATGAAGTTTTAAAGGAGGAGAGGCTAGAAGCATAACAGGGTGGATCAATCTACCTATACCTTCCCAGTACAGGAAGCAAATAGAAGAAACTGAAACAAAAACTGTGTTAAAAATGTTCCAGTAGTCAGTGCTGTATGGTGACTAGAGGAGATGAATTTGTATAGGAGTTATGAAGAGGAGGCCGGGAAGTCAGTGAGTTCTGTAAATTGAAAGAGGGGTTAACAACAGATTAGTAGATAAGAAGATTGCCAGCTGTATTTGTGACCAAGGTATCAGTAACAGAGGGCATGAACAACTGAGGCAAAGAGGAGTTGTACTTTCAGTGTACTGTGCTGGTACAAGCCCAGCATATCGGGGAAGACTGTACAGGAAGGTATGACCCAATGATGTGGTTCTCTTAACAGCAGTCTTGTCATTAAAACTTTACTCTGGAGTTTCTCCTCTTGTAAACGTTTCAACATCTTTGAAGCAGAAATATTTTCAGTTGTCCTGTACCAGGTGAAGTAATTAGGAGTAGTTAAAGATATATTTAGGTGTATTGTGAAGTAGTAAAACTAGCCTGGACAGAGTTCTAAAGTTTATAACAGCAGAAAGATAATAAAAGGGATTGGCTAGATGACTAAATGTATGTTATCCTCCTCTTCCTTCTATGATTCAGTGCTTTACTCCTTCAAAACATGTCATATTTTACACCATTGTCAGATGATGAATTGGTTCCCCTGCTCTGGCTGCAGCATGTGCCAAACTCAGGAGTGCATTGCTCCTCCTCCCTACATCCACAGCTCAGAAAGGGCTGTGGTAGAAGTGCTTTGGGGAAGTGCAGCAAAGATTCCCATATCAAAGACATGGGATAGCCTCTGCCTAAGGAATCATGGACAAAGCCAGGATTTTTTACTCTACGACATCAGTAACTCCTGGTTTGAGAATGATGTTCTGGTAGTACCATTTCAGGTCTGCTGGAACTAAAGCTGTCCTTGTTTTTGATCTTCTGCATTTTTTATTTCCTCTGGAATTTGCTGCTTCTTTTGTTCTCATTCCTTTCCTTACTTTTCCAGTACTTGTTGATGAGAGATGCAATTTACTTGCTATGCATACTTATTATATCTTATTTCTTGAAGGATATTTTGTGCTTCTGTTAAAGCTTTAGTTACATCTTGACAGGGGAAATAGACTTGAAACATGGAATCTAAGGAATTCCTTAAGGGTTTCAAAGGGAAAATGCACAAGTATTGTGCTGAGTATCTTTATAATATTAATCTCCAGGCTGCAATGTTAGTGTAGTTAACACAGAATCAAGTTGGCATGGGTTAAGAGACCTCTTTTTGCTGCAACCCTTGAGGAGTTCGTAGGTTATGGATCATACTGCCAATTTAGACTTGACTTGCTGCTGGCTCCAGGTCTGCTTCCCGCAGGAGGTAATTCATTTTGCTTCACAGCAAGTTGTTGCATAAAGGAGGCTGACCTAGTGCATGGAGAGAAGGATTGCCACTGTTGTGAGGAGTTTGAGTGGGCAAAATTCGCTGCATGAAATCATGGTTATGTGGCTTAATGGCTTGTACTTAACCTGTGCTGAATATCTGAGCATCCTGTTTCAGCCTGACCAGGACAAGCCAGAACCTTTTTCTTCTATCTAGGAATCCCAGTGGACGGGGGATACAATTCCTAGGTTTGCCACAACAGATACATGTATCCTAACATCCAGTTTGTGTTCAGTGAGCATCATCAAATATTGCATCCTATTTTGCTTTTATTTTCAGCAAGACTAGAATATCTGCTATTTTTTAAAGGAGTACTACTGAATTCAGGGCAGGAAGGAAAAGAAAGGAGTTATTGATGCTCTAGTAGTTCTATGTAGGGAAAATTGATGGTTTCACTTACTGGTAACTTTTCTAATGACCTCAGTAAACGTGATGGAGTTCTTGATTTTATTTAGGTGGCTATTCTTGTTTTCTCAAAGAGGGTTTATTGAATAATTTCTATGAACAAATTTCATCCTATCATTTGTGATCTCATCAAACAGATCAGTAAAGGGGTTAGTAATATGAACAGTCTGGTGTGTTCTCTGCTAATGACAGTTTTGAAACAAATAATAATAATTTTTTATCAGTCATTCATATTACAAATTATCTCAATTTGTTCCTAGGACTTGGAAGAATTTTGCTTCAGATTTTGCATAAACCATTTAACTGTTGTTACGCAAACTCAAGGCTTTGCAGAAATGGACCACGACCTCCTAAAAAACTTCATTAGCAAAGCAAGCAGAGTGGGAGCATTCCGAAACTGAGCTCTGACTACCACCAAGCTGAAGACAGTGTTCTCTTCCCTCCTGGAAACACTTCTTTGGAGAACTTCTCCTTGGTCAGAATGTGCAGTGGTTTGGAAAGAAAGCCTCAGTATCCATCAGCTTAAGAAATGTGTAAAAGTCCACTGACATGCAGGTTTTGTAAAGATGGCTACAGCATAGATGTGTGATAACTGTTCATTGCCAACAAACAGAATTTAACACAAAAATCTAATGCAGTAAGTACTCTTTCCCACTCAAAGTCAAGCAAACTAAGCTATCATTATCTGCTCTGTCTGGTTTGATTTTTTTTTTTTTTTTAAACAATGTTCATTTGGATTTTATGGCACAGTAACCTGATTGCTGCTAAAACTTTCATAGCGTACTTTTATCTCCAAAGTAAGTTAATATGCCATAGGGGGCTTCTTTTTGTCTGGTTTATCATCCAGTGGAGACCCAAACTTGTTTTTCTGAACATATGATAAAAATTCTCTAGCATGAGAGGCTTTCTGACTGGCAGGAGGATATATCTCACTTGCTGTTTATTTGGAGTTTATTTATGAGGAGCTTGAGCAGGATATTACAGCTTTGAGTTTCCAGCACTTATGTCCATTATTTAGGCAGAATGAAAAGAATCTCCCTTTCCGTGACACCGAAAACAGTTCTTGGCACCCTGCTGGGCCAGGAAGCATTCACCATATTTGTCTGGATGTGAATTCTCATGCTATGAGGTTTACTACCAAGAAAATAATTTAGTTGCAAACCCAAACAGAATTTCAAGAAAAGGAAGTTCTGCCTGAGGTTTATTTAATCCTCTCTTGCTATCTGTCCCGAGATAGACATTCTTCAGAAAAACTGAGAAAAAGGTGGTTTTGAAGTGGTAACACGGGCCTTACAATCAAATCCTAAGGGTGAAACTCACAGTAGTTTCCGCAAGGCAATAAAGACACCTTGTCCAAACACATTGTTTCAGATTCTCCTTTGGTCAGTGCTGCGAGGTGAATATACCACTTAGCTACCAGGCCTTTTTAGGAGAGAGGAGTTGCCCTCTGGACATGCCTCTCTCTCCCATCACTGATCAGTGATGGCTAAAGTAGAGTAGATGCTTAATTTCTGACTCAAGTGAGTTAAGATGAAAACCTCACCCAGTGCTGCACAGAGGAAGGTTTGCCCCATTACAGAAGATGTGAAGCTTATGGAGCATTTACTTGAATTTTCCAAGAGGTAACTGTGAATTAAGCCTGAGCATTTATTTCTCTTAAAATTTTGTCTGAGTGAAGTGACTTCAAGTGCCTTTTGCAGTATTTTACAAATGGGGAAGACAAGAAGCCCGATGACAAGGCTCAGTACACTAATACAGTCATGTGACCTTCCTGCAGATCATTGCTGTTCCACTGAATCCTTCAACGACTTTTTCTAATCCTCGGATGTGGTTTCTAAGAAACTAATTCCCTTAAATGATCACATCCTCATTTCTAAAGCAGAAATAACTGTTCTTTACTGTATTGGAGGCTCATTCCTCAACCAGTCCTGTTCTTTGAGGAGGAGTAGGAAAAGGAGCAGCACATACTCCAGAAAAGAAGATGAGAAGTAATAAGTATTGCCCCTCTTCACACTAGACCTCATGGGTGTGAGTTGGAAGGGTGAAGCATGCAGACAGCAGGATTTACTTATGAAGAGGGCAGTGACCAAACATTTTTGAAAATGCTGTGGTAAATATTTACTTGTGTTTGAGACATTTGCCTCAGACTTTCACTAGAAATATATTGGATCATGTATGGCTAACAAGCAAATTGCGCCACCCCCTCTCTGATTAGTACAACTTCCTCCAGCAGGATAAGTAAGTCCCTAATTCAGCAACTGTGTCTGTGTTTTGTATTCAAACAGAAGTGCTCAAAACCTTTCCAGTACATTCTTTGCAGTTTCATCAAAACTGCAACTTTTCTGAGGTCAGAGATCAGTTTCGATAAGTTTGTGTTGAAAAGCACTTGATGCCAGTACATAGAGAGGCTAATGCAGACAGCGAAACAGTATCATGGTAGGGCACAACTTTACTGCAAACCTTGTGTGCTGTAGCCCAGCACTGATCATACCAAAGCATACACACAAAGGATCCTGTGTAAGCCAAGGCTGCATATCCCTGGTTAAGCCTGGGATGGCTGAAGTTTCCTCTCTCCAGTTGTGGGCATGCGAACTGCCAGACTCACCTGCCAGCACTTCCTTAGCTGCAGCAGCACACAGAACAAGAGTGTATGTACTACCATGGCCCAGCCTTTGGGCAGCAGCTTGTACCAGACCCTGTTCCACACAGATGGCATTATGATGGCACACAACCAGTCTCACTGGGAACTGGAACCATCTAGACAGCCATGCCCCTGGTAATGGCCTTTCTGCAGTCACTCCAGCCTTCCTAAGACATGTGCTATAAAAGGTCTCTGCAGATGTTTCTGCAGATGCTTTACTTAAAGAAACAAACCAAAACTGTAAATATGAAATGATGGGGGTTTTTGACTCAACATCTGATCAAAACCATTCTCTGGCTCCCTGGAGATACTACTCCATGGAATGATAGTGCTGGAGAGGGATACCACTCTCCTGCATTGCCTCAAGTTCATAACTCAGTAGCTGAACACTTACTTCAATCAAAATGACGTGCTACTTGAAACAAGGCATTTTTAGCTTAATATAAACAATAGTGCCATTTTTTCCCAATTTATTTCCTTCCTGCTCATAATTTCCAAATGACTGACACAATAAAGCCTAGATGCAATTTCAGCGTAATTGACAAAGCTTGTAATCGAGAAAAAGCATCTCTGGACCAAATGAGGGTGATCCTAAAGATTCAAGTTGTCAGTGTTGGCATTTATACATACCATCTGTATCATCTGACCTGGATGTGATAGTGTTACATTCATATAGACAGTTATTTATTTAATTTTTAAACTTTTGTTGCATGCACTTTCCTGGGCACTTAAAGCTCAATGTTTAAAAAAACATACTGGCTTAGGTGGTTAAATGTGGATGCATGTATGTAAATATGTGCTTGAAACCTAACCATGGGAATTCAGAAGAAAGTAGGGATGCATTTTAGCATTGTGAGATAGTCTGCAACAAACACATTGTGTTTGTGGATCTCGCTGGGTAAATTTAAGACACCACAGAAAAAAGGTATTTATTAAGAAGTGAAAATATGGTCAAGCATAAACTGTGTCTGGGGTTTAAATAAAGATCAGTGTTCTACTTTGCAGAAAGGGAGTCAAATGGAATTTGAAAGAAAAAGAAATTACAGATGGAGGGTCATTTAAAGGTTCACTTAAGTTACTGAAGCTACAAGCCAGCACTGCATTGTCATATAGTACCCAGCTGTAGAGTTTTGTTATAATGTCTGATAACTACGTAAACTGCTGGTTTTAGATCATCTGAACAATTTCCATGGGCTTTCCTTGTAAAACAAAGCATTTACTTACCCCCTAGAGACAGGACTCATTGTCCAAAGAAGAGCAATGGAGGTGGGTGAAGGGCCTTGAGGGGAAGCCGGATGAGGAGCGGCTGAGGGCACTTGGTCTGTTCTGCCTGGAGGAGACTGAGGGGAGACCTCATTGCAGTTACAACTTCCTCATGAGGGGAAGAGGAGGGGCAGGCAATGATCTCTTCTCTGTGGTGATCAGTGACAGGACCCGAGAGAATGGCCTGAAGTTGTGTCAGGGAGGTTTAGGTTGGATATTAGAGAAAGGTTCTTCACCCAGAGGGTGGGTGGGCACTGGAACAGGCTCCCCAGGGCAGTGGTCACAGCACCAAGCCTGACAGATTTCAAGATGCATTTGGACAATACTCTTGAGCACATGGTATGACTCTTGGAGATGGTCCAGTGCAGGGCCAGGAGTTGGACTCAATGATCCTTTGGGTCTCTTCCAACTCAGCATATTCTGTGATTCTGTAATGATGTAAAAAGTTTACAGCCTGAACATAAATATATGTTTTGAATTTTTTTTTTTTATAAACTTACCTGGTTTAATAGATCATTAATAAAAATGCCATAATATTTAAAAGATTATGAGTGGGATTTTTTCCTTTCAGTAAAAATGAAGAAAGCCTGATGCTTGTAGACTGAGTTGACTATGTAGTTAATAAACCAGATAATATTTCACAGAGGTACCTTAAAGGCTATTTGTGTTCTTCAGGAAATCATTATCACCAGATAACACGTTTGTAAGCTGGAGAATTTATGCAAGTGTATTCCACCTTTTTAAAGAAATTAATGCCTTAAGAAATTAGTGACATAATGATTAATAAAATGGTCCTCAGAACACCAATCATTGTTTCTTAAACAAACGCACATTATGACCAGCTTGTTAACAATTTAAACAATTACAGCTGGTACTTTGTGGTGGTATCACAGAGCCATCACCTTCTCCAGCAGTTTCATATTCAACACAGCTGTCTTTCTTCACCCACTCCTGTACTTAGATGTGCAGTTTTACACATTCCCATGGCTGTTCCAGCACTTGTGAGTAACTTGCTCTTTACTACAGCCCTCCTCAACTAGCACTGCCTAAGCACAAAATTCTTCACTTGCAAGTCAAATGCAGTGAGGAAGAAATAAGTTCCTGTGACATGTAAGAAGAAAGAGCATTCATTTGGAAACAGTGGACAACAGGAAGAGATGAAACTATAGAACAGCAAATAAAGAGGATGAGAATCAGCTGTTCAGTCTTCAGATGGCTACACAGCCAAGCCAATAGATTAAATTCCCCTAAGCATCAATGGACAGAAACAAGCCTTTCTGAGATCCAGTTCACTCATCTTACTTGTAAGTTTTAGGCAGAGACAGATTTTCTCCAGAAATTTATGTTTCTTCACAGCAATTATCATTCAACCAATGGTGCAACACTTGCCCACTGGGCACCTAAAATGCCCATCACATTTTTTTGTCCAGCTCTTCTGCTGTGAATCCTAATTTTCTTTTTTCCCAGAACACAGTTTCAATATTCTACGCCATTTTTAGTACGAGGTCTTGCTCTCAGAAAAGTGCTGTCATACAGTAAGATTTCCATATATCTGATGAAAAGCCATTAGTTTCAACATATGCTTATTTGCATATATATCTGTTTAAAAATCAGACTCTGAAAATGCCTTTTTTTGAGGGGGCAGGAACTGGCAAGCCCGCCAGTGAACTTTGTGCCCTAAGCATTGTCCTGAGCACTGATGCTATAAACAGCCCTGCATGCTCAGCAGTAGCATGAGTCACAGGCACCTCTGGACTCTAAAAAGGCAGGGACAGGGAGCCTGTGAGGCTGATGCGCCCACAGCCAGACACCAAAGCCATGGTGGCTGACACTGGAGCTTGATATCCTGGCTATTTCCAGCAGTTCTGAGAGAAAGGAATTGCTTATGAAAAGCAGGGTGGCAAAATCATAGAATATGCTGAGTGGGAGGGGACCCATCAGGATCATCGAGTCCAACTCCAAGCACTGCACAGGACACCCCAAGAGTCACACCATATGCCAGGAAGTGTTATCTGAATGCTTCTTGAACTCTGTCAGGCTTGATGCCATGACCACTTCCCTGGGTGCCCAACCACTTTCTGGGTGAAGAACTTTTTCCTGCTATCCAACCTAAACCTTCCCCAACTCATGATGGGAACGCTTCCAGATGCAGACATCAACCTCCTGAAGGACCATGCACAGACCATGACGATGACCCAGACCATGCTACCAGCCTGCATCTGCCAGCATTACCAACCTGCCAATGACCCTGCTACGAGGTCTGGTGAGAATATTTCCAGAACATCCCATGGAAGCCTCTGAAGGTAACCACAAGCCCAAACGTGCAACTCTTTGGACCTCTGCACCCAAACAGAATCACTGGAGATGGAGCGACCTCTGCTTGTACCAGCTGCAGAGTCATGGTGGAAGTGTGTTACAGGAGGACATCATTACCATACAAAGTCACCTTCCCATCTAGTAAAAGAAAACTACTGACTATAAATCTTTTAAAAGCTATTTTATTTACCTTGAAAGGAGAGAAACTGATTAGTTGTATAAAATATTATCATAAATTTCATGTAAAGCCTTCAGTCTGTTTGAACAAAAAAATACATTGTCACAGTAAAGAAATAATGAATCTGTTTAGGTACTGGACTCCGTATTCTTCCCCTTGCCAAAGGAAGAACCCTGACTACTGTAACAGACCTTAAGTCAGTGCACCCCAATGCTAACATACATTCTTTCTGTAAAACTCTGCAAAAAGTGAGAAAATAAACATAAGGTACTCTTAAAACTTCTGTACATTTTTCAGGAAGAAAGTTGAAGCTGTACTGAGTCTAAAAAACCCCTCGATATTATTTTAATACTCATTTACACATCAGTGTGCTGCTCGTAGAATTTTTAGTAGCTCTAGGATTAGCTTAGAATGGATCTTTTAAAAAAATCCTATTGTAAGTACTCTAGGGTCAGCTAAACAACCTATATATAAGCTACTTGGAGAAAATACTGGTTTAGAATGTTTATGCCATGAACATCATGCTTTTCTACCGTAACTGTTCTTAATTTAAGTAGCTGTGAAAGCTAAATTTCATAAAAATGGGTCATTTTAAAGCAAGACATTTGCTTATATTTAATCTACTAGAAGTAAAAAATGTGCTTTTGTTTAGTGTATTTTACAAAGCTTTTTCACTGAAGGAAAAATTCCAGTATCTGAATCAGAAACTTACAAAATATGACAAAAAGTTGAGTTTTGAGTTTTTTTGCTAGTTGCAACCATTCACAAATTGCCCAATTAACTGCCTTTTCAGTAAAATAAGGCAGATTGATTTTCCCAACGTGGGTTCACCACGTTCAGCTTTTGTGCAGATGCTGCAGTAAGGCCAACAGATGTCCTGTGCTTTTTAAGAGTTCAGGCTACTCTCACCTGGAACCCAGCTGAAGTCACTGAGCCTTCAGCTGCTTCTCAAGCTGTTTGGCTTGGATACAGTTAGGTAAAAATTTGAGGAAATCAAGAAAATTCTACATCATTAGAATTTTGAATTCTTATGTGTACCAGGTGAGCTTTAGGTTTGTGTGTTTGTTTTTCTTTTGAGATTTTCCAAGATACGAAAGTGCACATCAATTACTCTGCATATGGGAAGAGGCTTCAGCTTCTGGGAAGATTCTGGCATGAATCTCTGTGGGAATCACATTTCATGAAACTCAAACTGATGGACAGTCTAACTGCCCTCTGAAATTACACTTGAAAACTGCAAAATGCCAAGTACTGGTTTCAGTAGTTCGGCTACGTAACGATTTCACTTTGAATTCAGGCTGTACTTGTGAAGCAAGGCCCACACTCTGCAAGGCCCTCGACTGCTGTCCTGTTTAATTATGTACAGAGACAGAAATCTTTGCAGTATCTGGCCCCTCATTTTAAAAATTTGCAAGTAATGAAAATCTGAAAATCAAACCTAAGAAACAAAATTAGTGCATTTCATATCATGCTAGCTAATGTTTCATCTTTAGGCAGAAAGAATTCAATCCAAGGAGACTGAGTCGGCTTATATCAGTAATGCTGCAACAGGAAATTCAGAAACCTTGCAACTCTCTGTTTTTAGTCCTCAAAAATATATATAAATTAAATTCAGTAGCTTATATTGTATATATGCTACATCATAAGGTAAAGGTATCATGAAAGACATTTAACAATATAAGAAGTACAAATGCTTTCAAACTAGCAGTTTGGAATAAAAAGCAACTAAAAATGCAACTCTATTAATGAAGGCTGTAAAACAAAAACAATCTAAGAGGGCCAGCAGTGCAGCCCCTGGTCCTGAGAAGAATCTCACTTTTCTTCACTGGTTAAGGTATCATTTCCATCATTCAGCTTCTGCTTTTGCATTCTTGTTCGAGTAGATGCTACAAAAAAACAAAACAAAACAAAACAAAAAAGAATGAAATGAAATAATTTTCTTCAGAATTATTTTGGATTGATAATTGTAAAAATTTGTAGTGACACAAGGAATAGAAGTACACTATTCTGAATTCTAAATAAACCAAATCCCTCATTATAAAATAAACACCTAATTCTGCATTGCTTCAGCAATTCTTGTTAAATCTTACACATCCTAGAAAATTTCTTCCACCTGTTCACTCAAGTTCTCATTGTTTCTGTACCCTCACTGTGCTTGTTTTCATCCTCGAGGTGGGCAGATGGTCTGTATCACACAGGGAATCTTGCCTTGATGCCAGGCAGATGCTGTGGGCCGAGCAGTGCCCAGATGCCAGAGCCAGCTGGCCAGGAAATGCCTTTTCCCCTCAGTGACACACACTAACACCACCGGACATGACATAGAACTCTCCTTCTTAACCTCCGATATAAGTAAACACTGAAGTATTTCCCCTACCTTAAAATAAAGGAGAGGTGCCCGGACCCACATTCATACCTATCTTGATGAGTGAGGTAAGAGTTTTTAATGGGCAAATCTGCTCAGCTACATAGCTCAGATTCCACCAGACAGTGAGAATGCCTGGCCAGACAAAGTGTGCTCCTTCTCGGGAGCAGATAATACAACTCACATGGAGGGGGGTGAGGCCGATTTGCTTTTCCTGAGCTAGATCTGAGTTTCATTTGAAAAAAAGGAAAACTGATCCCATAAAATCTGAAGGAAATGCTGATCCACAGTAGAAGAAAAAGCAGTCAGACATTTTAGTACAAAAGACAGCAAAGCAACAAACAAAACTACATGAATGATTTTCCTGTGTATGTAAATTTCCATTTTGTAATCTGCATTTTTACAAAAACCGAGCAAGTTATCCCAAATGACATCAGTGTTGAGCAACATTTTCATCTGAGTAGGCCCAAACTGTTCTATCCAAAGCACTCACTGCTGTGCAGTTTATGAGGAAAATAATACTCACTCATTTCTGCAAGCTTTTGTTGGAACTTGGACTCCTGGGGTAGGTGTTTGCTGCAGACAGAAACCATATGATTAAGTCAATAAAAATACCTCTTTATCCTTGTAACCTAAACTTCAAATTGAGGTTAGTTCATTTCACTGTTATCGGTTTCTCTTACAGGTGCTGAATAAATCCTTCACTTCTGACATCAAAGCATCTAATTGAGAAGCATGATGCTACCATCTCTCATTTAATAGAGTTACCGATATCAGGAAGAAGTCAGGATGGAAGGCCCCAACACCTAAATACACGTAAGATTACTGGAGAGCCAAGGACAACCTCACCTTCCATCTGCTTCGTCTTGCCCCTCTATATCAAAGCGCAGCCTCTTCAGTGGTTTCGGAGCAGCACTTACTTCTGCACTGCGCTTCAGCTGGCTGTCACTGTTGCACAACATCTGGTTTATCTTTTGAAACTTTTCAGAAGTCTGAAGTGACAAGAAAATAGAGAAAGAACTGCCAATGAATCCTGAAACAATTCCAACTTTCCAGATTACCCACTAAAAAAATTAGGAGTTCTAAAAACTCTGGAGTTTTAAGAACTTTGTCTTCTGCCAAAGCAACTTTAAAACAAACTGCAACACATTTTAGAAGTGAATCTGGATATTTGGAAGGAGTTAAAAGAACTCTTCTGTAATTACTACATTTAATTAGACACACTCACTGGCAAGTTCCAGAGATGTGAGCAGGTTATCTCATTCCTCCAAAACTTACGTGCATTTAAGAGCAGACATTAAACATGTTAAAACTCACCCCAAATGATTCTCCAATTGACACCAAAATTCTGCCAAATGAAGAAGAGAATTGTTTAAGATTATGCTGCATTTAACAATGACAGAAGCATCCACTAATATGCAGAGCTTAGCATGAGGCATTAACAAGGTCCCTTCCTCTCTCTGCATTAACATTGCAAACTCATACTGTGCTTTACTGCAGTGAGATATTTCTCTTTGGGCCAGTGAATGCTGAATCACCAAATCAACTGTATCACACAGACAGAAATGAAATCGTGGCTTAAAAGAACCAGAGAACACACCAGGAAGACCCTTGTGTGCTGGGTGCTCATACAGTCATCCTTTCATCTTTCCCTTTAAGTGTTTGCTGATCAAAACCATGCAAGACATCAACCTGAAACACACAGTAACATTTAAACTTTGGTACACAGTGGGCCAGATGCACTGGCACTCACTTGATCCTAGTTTGAAAAGCCACTGGAAACTGGCACATTTGCTGTCATCCTCGTCCACTAAGAACTAGTGACCAACACTTTGAAATATTCTGTTCAGCCAACTAAATAAACATTTTGTTCCGAAAAAGTATTTTTCCTTTGAACAAGCTTACAAAGCTCATCTGTTTTTCAGGAGTGTGATCCAGAGTCAAAGCCAACAACATTTAAGCAACTAGGTCAGGAAATTCCTCTCTGGGGGCGTAAAAAAAAAAGGAAAAACAACCAACAAAAACCTCCTTGAGCACAACAGGAAAGCACTCAAAAATGAATAAAGGTTTCAAATAGAGGACAAACTTTTAACAGAAAAGATGTAACAGCCACAGACTACTGACAAACTAGACTGCAGTTTTCTAATTTGCTTCCACTAAAATCCCCCAAGTACCTTCAATTCAGTCAAAGAAACACTTGTCAACAACCTACCTCGACCTTGGAGTCATCTTTGTGGGTGATTGAAACCCATCAGAGAATTTGTGTGGGCTCCTCAAAGGTGAGATGTAGATGTTACTGCCAGCAGGGACAAGCCGAGGAGAGTTGGAAAACTGATGAGGGCTGGGAGGAATGTGTGGGATGGGTGACAGAGTAGGAGGCTATAAGAATAATAAAATAATCATAAGGTTTTGTTGTCTACATATTTCTAGTCCACTGAAAAATGAACAGAGCTAATGGCTTACCCTGTTGGAAGCATACTGCAAAATGTTTGTTTTCAGCTTCTGCATAAACACTAAGTTGTAGAAGACTATAATGGAGTCATATTGTTCTTCCCGGATAAGAACACGTTTGAAAGTCTACATAGGGTGAGAAAATCATACAAAAGTTAAAAATAAAAAAAGGAATGAAAATTTTACATTTGACAAACTTTTAAAACCATTCATAAAGCCTGTATTAAATAATAGCTAGGATGGCACATGGACTGTGTGCAAGCCACTGTAACTACTATTTAGAACTGTTCTAAACTGTTCGGGTTTTTTCCCAAACATGTATGAACACCAGTAGAAGCACCTATTTCATTAACTGGCACAGCCCCTTAGTGTGAACACAGTTCTAACTAACGTTTTCCAAATTTAAGCTCCATTTACTTTCACACACACACGTGTCAAACCGTCTAGACTGCTGTGCATGCCTTGGAAGGCTAAAAATACTCATTACTGACCTGATGTGGATAAAATAGTTCTATAGGCTTGGAAACAAAGTCTGGAGTTTAGCCAAGATCCACAAACACACTATGAGAAATTCTGCTACTCAAAGGATGCCTACAGTTCCTTTAACTGGTGAGGATTTTTCTACTGATTTAATTACTGTGTTGTGCAAAAATGTCATTACAATTAAAGCTCCTATGAAGAAACTTCTTAATGTTAGAATTAAGCTTGCAACTTTAATTCATACTCAGCTGTTTGATATATAACCATACATCTCTGTTTCATATCAAACTATATTTCTATTGAAAGCTTCTGCAGAAAGTTATCTGCTTCTCTTCCCTTAATGCTCCATGGGAAGTTAGATAACTCCTAAAGGAACTTGTGTTATTTTTGAAAATCCTATTAGCTCTACACATAAATCTTTCATCTACTCTCCAAATAAAAGCATAAACCATTATTTAGTATTTTTAAAAAAATGGAGTGAAGTTTAATTTATGCAGTATGTTTAAAAAAGATATTTAGTATTAGAGTCTGGTTTCTCCTCCACAAAATGGAGATGTCGTGAAGAAGTTTCTTTTGTATGTTCAAGTGTAGTTTATTTTGATTTCAGAGAAAAAGAATTAGTTTTTAGTATTTTTATGGAGGAGTAACATTTAAGAACTTCCATACCTCTTGATTTGTGTTGCAAAGCTCCTTGTATGCTGAAACTATTCTTTTAAATCGAAGATCTACATTCTTTACTTTGCATATGCCATACATGGAACACATCATGATCTATTAAAGAAACAAGACAAGACAACTGAAAATGTAGAAAAAGAAATCAGCTTCTTCATTTCAAGTTAAGAAATAAGCTTTCTGTTACTATTAGTGTTCTGTAAACTAGCATGCAATTCAACTTCATAAGAACTCCCAGAATGTAAGTCAATTACTGTTACCTCTATTTCTGTATGACAGTCAACTAACTGGAGCTGATAGTATCTTCTAAAACTCATTTCACATGCTGCAATTTTAGAGTAGAGTAACAAAACATTTATCAGCCACCCATGTTGTCTTCCCAAAGAAAATCATTATTTTCTTATGCAAACCACTGGAAATTGTGGTGTGTCTTCATTATTTTGAAAATAGATGAAAATGGTATCTGATGATGTCATAATGAGTAACTGCCAGTGCTTAAAACACTGAGATGAGAAACTTCAGTGTAAATTGGGTTCTCCTCTCAGTGATCAACAGAAAAATAAAAACTCAGAGTACAATTTCTAATGGCTAAAGAATGTCTAAGAAACATTTTGTTCAGGAGAGTCTTTTTAAGCTTTTTGAAACTTTTTTTGTTCATGTTACCTGGTCCAAGTGCCTGTCTCTCATTAGCTCATACTCATTTTGCAGTGTGTACTGGAAGAGGGTCCAGATCAAGGGTTCCAGGTCAGGATGTTCAGAGAGAAGCTGAAGGAACAGGGTATGTAGCCGACGATAGGCCAGAAGACACACTTCAGAAACAGAGAGGAAAAATAAACTGGAATTGTAATAATAGGAAGATACAAAATAATAATGCAATGGAGGATGGACAGCAACTGAACGTTTGCTGTCTCCAACTACAAAAACTACGAGACATCAAATGAAGGTAGTAAAAGCCAGCTTTAAAATAAATGGAAAAGATTCATACAAGAGATAGTGGACACATGGAAGGCCACACCAAACAATGCTGCACATGCATGTCTATGTCAATTCAAAAAGAGCCTGAACAAGCATTTAGAACGTGAATCTGCTGAGAGTTACTAAGCAGACACAGTTCAAAAGGCTCAGAAAAAAAACCCGATCTTGTTGAAGTCAAAGCTTGGGAAAGCATTGAGGGGAAACACTATCCAAGCTTGCCCAGTTCTTCAGCTTCCCCTGACACCTATTTGTGGTCACTGCTGGGAAAAGAAACACCCTCCATCTGAGCCCATATGGACATTCTTACAGTCAGTAGGTAAGTTTTTGGTTGGAACTTCCAGTGTGCAGAGCACACCCATTAACCTGCTGGCACCATTTTACCGTTTCCTTCGGAGAGTCTCCACACTGTTCACTAGAGATTCTACAATAATCTTTTAAGAAATGTTGAGCACCAAAACGGATAAATAACATAAGATAACTTTGCAAATTCAGCACATAACAGAAGCAACAAACCTTTTTTGTAGAACAGAGAGAGAGAGGTAGATTTTTGTGGTTTCTGTGTTTGGGGGGTTGCACCAGATTGAGCATCTGGAGTGGAATTAGCACTTGGAGGAGGTCCAGATGCTTTCTTCTTAGGAGATTTCAAAGGAGAAAGATAGCTGGAGATTCAACATATAACATATAGCACTTAACAACACAGGATAAAAGAACAATTTTATATGAGTAATACTTGCAGGAAGTCTTAAGAAATTAATTGCCATTGCAACCTGTTATCCTCAATACCTGATAGAGGGACTTATTTATTCCTAGGTAAATGAGGGAGCAGTTTGCAGTTGCAGGTTTGATGGGTCTTCGAAAAAGAGATTTCAGCATTTGATTTAAATTTATACGAGTAATTAATATCTGTAAGTAGAACAATTTAACAAACCCTAAGTACCGAGCCTAACAAAAAGGAAAACAGAATAAAGATGGATTTAAATTTTAAGGGTGATATTAACTTCACATTTTCCTAGATCTCAGGCATGCATGTCACTCACAGGTCTGCAGCAGTGTGATTATGTTGGGAAGGTGTACTGGGAGAAGTGGTCTCAGGCTGATCAGTTTGGCCTTCTCGTTCTTTTGACTGCTTGATAAGATCAAACAGAGGCGACCCCTAGAAAAATTACAGGAATACTACATTATACTAAGAATAGACAACCTCTCTAAGTGGATTTTGTTCCCTCTTCTATAAAACAATTCACCAAAATTTGATCCTCAACAGAAGATTAAAGCTTTGAAGTACTTCAGAACACTCATATTTTGCCAGATAAATCTGAACTATTAAATACACCAAGCATATTTTTTCTTATTTCATCAGCAATCCATCAGATACAGGATAACTGAAGATTTGAGACACAGTTGTATTCTAGAGTCCCTTACTACTTCCTATTAAATAGCCATTCCTGAAAAGAAGAGCAAACAATAGAAGAAAATACATAAAATGTCACATTTCAAAAAATAACAAAAAGCCCCCAACACCAAAATCCCACAAACAAACAAACAAACCCCCAGCAATCAACAAAAACAAACAAAAAACAATCAAAGGAAACCTCAACTCATTGGTGGCTGGAAGTTACTGCTGTACCTATTGTCATTCTATTTCTGCTACAACATCTACCCAATATTTTGCATATGATAATATACAAACCATGGTCATAACTCATTTAACTGCACTGGAGACTTTGGTCTCTGCTGTATCATGTTCCAGAGCCACCTCTGGCAAGAGTTAAAGTGACTCTGGAGACATTAAGTCTCTGCCCTCTTGGCCAAAACCAAAAACCATTCAGATTTGAGGTTAGTTATCAATACTTTAGGCAAGGCAGTTGGAATACATTGGAAACTAAGAGCTTGAAGTAGAAAGTGATGCAGAGAGAATGTAAGTGGAATGGAGAAGGTTCTGGGTGAAACAACATCAGCACTTCTGCTGATGTTAGTAACAAATGTCAGTCTTGCAGAAACAAAATCTCAGGCTGCTTGTGTGTCATGCACAGAGTAAAATTATGCTGAGACAACAAGATTGCGTGGGAAAATATTTTGGGACCATATTTATAATTAATTTTGAAAACAGAGGCTTGCTGGCCTCTAGGTTTTTTTGTTTTCTTTAGACAGAAGACTCATCCTTGAGCACAATGTTGCCTCTCAAAAGTGCAGCATCAGAACTCCTGAAGCAAGAGAGGAACATCTGATTAGCAAATATCTGCCTTCTTGCGGGGGGAAGCAGTGTCCATAGTAGCAACTGAGGATGAAGTGGGCAAAAACAAGGATTCACCATTTTCCTGAAATTATCTCCGCAAAAGACAGCAGTAAAATCAGTCAGCTCATTGTTTGTACACAATACATTATCAGATGGTCTATGGTCTACTTGAACCTACAAATGCACATTATTAATCCTAAAATGTGATGGCATAGATGACAAATCTGTAGCTACAAACAAGAGCACAGCACACATGTAAAGTATGAAGCATCACCTGGCTAAGACAGTAAGAAATGGCCCAGTAAAACTAGATTAGATTTATGAGAATTAAAACTAGCATTAAGACATTCCTCATTTAGACTTATTTCTAAAAAAAACCCAAAACAAACCAAAAAACACTTTTCTTTTGAAGTGCATCAAATAAAAAAGAGCAACAAGACGAGAGTGCTGAGATTTACAGTTTTTCACACCGTGCAATTTTTAAATTATGATTTTGGCAATACTAGCAGTTTCATCCCTAACATAAAAACATCAGTTACTGATTCATAACCACATAGTTGTTCCTCCATTGTTTCTCAACCAGTTCAGCTCTTGGGCTGGTTTGCATAATTTTCCCCTGCATTTAGTAGTGCGCACACTTTTCACTTTTTTCTCTCAGCATTGCACTTGCTGCAAGCACAGACACATTACCTTCTCCATTTCTCATTCTTCTGGCCTCTCCTTTTTTATTATTCCTGCCATTCACTACGCTCCGAAGAATCCAAGTTTCTTTCCCAACACAATCACTAATTTATTGCTGAGATATCTTGACTAAGAGTGAGCCCTGCTTCATTCATTTCACATTTTAGCTATTTATGACTGGGAAAGTATTGCTCTTAATGAAACATCAGTGGGAGGAAAAAGGGTTGATAAAGGGGAACGAGAGGTCTAGGAACAGAAGCAAAAATTACTATTTTTGAGTTAGCACTTGAGACCAGCAGTTCCAGGTCCTCTCTCATCTCTGCTCTAATTTTCACTATTCCAAGTGTGATTTCATTACATGAAGTGAGGGGACACAGCAGCTTGCTACCCATGGAAGAGATCTGCTTACTTTTTCATAATTTCCACTCCTCCTCTTCTACCTGCCAGCCTTGACAATCAGTTGACCTCCATTTAAGTGGAGCTGATGCACTAAGCCAGCAAAAGTTAATAGAGAGAGAAAACCCAGATTTAGGTCCACTCCGCAGAGAATCACAAGCAGAGCCAGAATAATCAGTGAGAACAGACAACGTAGCAACATTGTGAGCAAAGCAGAAAAAAAAAGAAAACAAAGTACAAGATGTCCCTCATTAACTGACAACAACCTGTTTCATAAACTGATTTGGCAAGTGAAATTTATCTGACAGGAATATACAAAACCTACTGCTGCTTTCCATCAGTTAGATGAGCCACAGTCAGCAACAGGATATTCTTTCTGCAGAAACATCTACTTGTAGAGACCGAATAAAGACGCAGTGAAGTGAGTCCAATATTTTTTGGCTCCCACAAATACTAATTGACCCTATAGTTTAAAACATGGCAAGATAAAAGGGGTGTTGCAACTCAGCCGGCCCCAGCAGCACAGAGCTGCCAGCATCGGTGATGGCAGGATGTGAGACAGCCTGATTCAACACATGCCCTTGGGGAAACCACAGCTCTGTCACCTACGCTGACTGTACAGGCTTTGTTAGCCCTGTGGCTGCATAAGCAGGAAGAGGGCATTTAGTATTCAGACCTGGTGAAATTTTTGTTTCACTTCCACCTTCCTTTCAGACTTTAGATGCAGCCCTCTGTGCTCTTTCCCCAGGGAGCCCCACCACTCTTGATGGTACCTTTCCAAATGCATGGTCACATAGTTGGAGAAATAGGTGCTACACTGACAAGACTGGTGCCTTACAAAAAAAGTGTGTGCCATAATGTAGAATTACATAGGGACAAGTATTCTCAAATGCAACTACCCTCCACCCTGAGAAACTGATGGGTTTAATTACAGCCTTGTCTCCTCTCTTTATATCTACTCATGACAAATAATTCTGTTTAGTGAATTCAAAGCATGCTGTGCAGCTTGCAGGGAGTTTTCAAGCTCATCAGGACAAACTTCAGCTTTAGACCCCCTATTTGATATTCAACACTCAAATGAGCAAAGTATAACTTTATTAACCAGGCAATTACTAGTCTTCTAAGTAACAGTCACAAAGAACTTTAACCCCCAGGTCCAGCTTAATTGAACAGGAATGTTTACTGGGAACTTGTTTCTGAAGTGATGTTATTCACACTACCTTTTACAAATTTTATATTGCTTTTTAAAGCTTTTAAGCAGCACTAAAGTGAATAGGTCACCTCCAATGCATTCCCTTCACATGAAAGCTGATTTGCAGTTTTTACTTTAATTTAATATTCAGTAAGTGATTAATGTTACTAGATGCAGCTACAGAATAAATTTCACTAATTAAGCAAAATGCTGCTTTTCACTTGAGGCTTCCCCTGTGATGGCTAAAGAAACCCCATTTTATTAGTGTAAAAAATGAAGAAAGCAATGAAGGCTTAAATTTTCTCAGGGTCAAAAGGCCACTGGCATCAGAATGAAGAATAAGATTGAAATTTGACTCAGTCCCCTCTCACACTACCCAGGGCTAACTAAATCTCCAACATTAAATCTGTGAATTAACTGGGGCTTTGTTAAGCGAAGCTCTGTAGGATGCTTCCCTGCAGCAACACCTCCATCACAGGCATCTGCAGTGATTTTTCCCCCATCTGAAAGCTCCTGTCATGGACAAAACAGGAAGAATTTCTTGTTGGCTAATCTTTATTTGGCTACAGTGAAACTACGGGACACACAGGTGCTTCCAACCTTCCCAATCCTTATGTTGGCTTTATCCCAACAACATGTTTAACTAGACTTTGGTTTCCATGAAAAGATTAAACAAAATACCTACATCCTTAAACATGGAGAAGAGCTACCCTGGGGTTTAGGTGTACTCCACTTACCATAGGGAAAGACCCTGAGCAGCTTTAGTGCTATTAGCAGCTCACAGGATTTTAAAAACTGCTTTTGTCTTTGTTTTCTATAAGCTTTATGTTTTTATTCTTTATAATAATTTCCTAATATATTCCCAGGTTTTGGTTATCTGTTCACAATAAATTTTAATGCAGTGTTTAGCACTTACCTATGCATATATCTCAATGCCAAGGTCCCTTGGCTGTTTTTTTTTTAATTTATTTTTTTGGTTTGGGGGGGGTATTTTGGTTTTCAAATTATTGTTTCAAGTCAATACACTACATAATGTTAAACAATTTTCTTCCTCATAATGTGCTAAAAGATGGCTGTGATTTACAAGGCAAAACAATGCCAGTTTAGAACTGACAGCTTTGGAATGGAAGTGCAAGGACTGGATCAGCATAAGGTATTTCCAACCCTCTTCCTCACAAGAGAATTGCATGCCCAGAAAGTTGATTTTTGCTTGCAAGTTTTGAAAGTTGCCATTTCAGAAGCTTCACATGATAATTAGTTATCAGAATTCTGAAATAATTTAGGCCTGGCAAAGCAAAGTGCACCTCACAGTCTAAACTGAAATAATACTGACCATGAAAAAAAGAGTAATATTAAGGATTGTGCCCTAATTTCACACATATAAGTTGTGTTACATAAATTATGTTCCTATTAGAGCTTCTACTTACAAAATTTATAAAGAAAAACATTAACAACTGCAGTGTTAATGGTTTAATTCATGTAAGAATACAGATACTCCTTACAGCGTGTGTATGTTTAATACAAATCCTATTCCAATCTTACTCATATCCAGCATTTAAGATAAAGTAATAGGGTCATCAAGTTTTGTGAGGATCTTCTTTTATCTAGTGATAAAGGAGTTAAATCTCTCCAGTCAGAGAAGGAAAGCCGGGCCGCCACAGTCTGGGTATGAATCTTAAAGTTTTGTTGCTTTAAATGATGCTGCAAATCCACTCTCCTCACAGTTTTGGGATAACCTACTCTTTCTCAAAAGTCTCTGGAGAGACCTGGCAAATTTTGTTAGAAATCAGACATTATTTCAGAAAATAAATACTACAGTTTTCAACCTCTCCACTCCCAAAATTACACTTTACCAAATTAAGACCAATTAGCCAATTTTTTATGTTTTACAGGGTCTCTTAGCAAAGGTCCATGAGACCAAGCTCACTGCACAAGAGCAGTAAAAGAGCATCATTAAAATATCCTTCCAAGCATAGGCCTTCTGTGTTAACATAGTGACTGATACTATTGGTTATCTTGAAAAATATTACTCAGACCAATGATAACGCTCAGCAAACATGGAAACTTCTGACACAGTTATTGCTTTACAGCTCTGCAACCAATTACTAGTTGAACGGAGAAATGAACCCTGGTCATCAGGAATGCTCCTGTTTGCCAAGCCTGTGAGATTAACTTTTTAAAAATCAGTTTGAAAAGGAGTTTTGAAAGACAGTCTACAAGCAGAACTACAACTCTATACAACTGGGTTTTTTTAACTACTCAGGATGACCCTGAGCAGGCTGCAGTCAGCAGTCACCACTTCCTTCAACAGGTTTTTTCTGCTCAACTCACACAACTGCGCATGCAGATACACAAAGCAATACAGAATACAATAACCCTTGGTATGTATTTTTTGCTAAGCATTATCCAAGAAAATATCATTTTAGGCTTATCTAAGACATATTTTCTCCCCAAAGCAATTGCTATGAGTGTCTTCCAGATTAATCTGTGGTCTGCAATGGCAGTGCTGCTGCAGAAATAATCTGTATCTGAAGTAATTAGCAACTGTATTACCTATCCCCCCAGGGCAATCAGGCTTCAATATGACTCATTCTTAGACAAATCTTACTTTTCAAGTTTTTTAGGCTAAAGCCAAAGGTTTTGAAGACAACTCAACGGATACCAGTTTCCCCCCACTTTCTGGATAGAAACTGTGTACGCTAAACTAAAATGCACCTGATCTGAACCATTTGACTGTTGGGAATGACAATATATCAGTCAGTAGCAACACACTCTGTCAAAGATCTTGAGGTTGAGAACTATAGCAACAACGGTGAAAACACTACAGTGCAATATTTTCGGCACAGGAAATAGAGAAGAGATGCTTTAAGGGACTGTTATGTTAACTGACATCACAAAGTATTACAAAGGTCTTTTCTATAGTTATTTTTATATATGAAAAATTATTACACTTGGGAGCAAAACAACACTCAAGCACTTATTTTCTTCAGAGGAACTTTTGGGTCACAAAATGCCTATCTCAGTAAAAAGAATTTATTTAGGTAATTACTATTGCAACAATCAAACAAGCTATTATAATACCACATCACGTTTTCCATCGGTTTCATTTCTAACTGACTTACACAGACCCAGTTCCCAGAACAATTAAGACAGGTTCTGGGAAATATTTTTACAACTACAAGTGGAAACATGACAATGAGGTGTCTCTGAGACTTTTGTTTAAAGCCAGTAATTCAGTTTCAAGTCTTGTATTCTTTCCAGTTTCTCATTAACTGGACAAATTTAGGTACAAAGCACCTCAAACAATTCTTTTACTAACCTAAATGTGGTAAGTGTGCTAGGAAACTTTCCAGTTTTTGAAAGAGCAGGACAATATCTTTCACCAACATAATCAAGGAGTCACCGAATCAGGAACTGAACAAAAAAGGATGTAACAGATAATCTGCAGAGGATGTGAATAAGCAACATGTACAGAAAGACCAATTCCCTAGAAAAAGTAGTATTAGCTAGGGGATGGCATCTGTCCTGAAACCATTAAGAGCAGACTGCTCTATTATTATTTAAAAGCAAAAATGACCATAAATATCTTGCAACATGCTCCATGTTATCTAAAAGAGAAAAACAGCACAAAGAAATTAGAGTTGCAAAACCAATATGCCATGCAAACCAACATGCCAGTAGGTTATCCCAAACCAAAGCATGGCAACACAAGTATGAAAACCATTTTATGTGATGGATTTATCAACTACTTCTAGAAAACACTGCAATTACACATGACAAAGAAGAAGGAAAAAACTGAAGTTGTAACAAAAAATCAGAGTCACAACATTTTGGGACATCCTTTGAGAAGAGTTTTGGTCTTAATTTGAGCCAGTACTTCTCTGGCTACCATTACGGAATATCTCAAGCTCAGTTAGTCTATACCTTGTATTAACTCATGGCAAACATGACCTGGCAGTCATCCTGCTGTGCTTGGCTTTCAAAGCAGAAGCATATGCAGACCTTCTGAGTGCTCAGCTGGCAGAATTTAAGATGCCTTCATTTAAACATTTCTGCCTTACAAGCAGTTATTTGACAATCAGTCAAATGCAGTATAATAGAGGTAAGGAAGACTGCACTGGAAATCAAATTAACGAGAGAAGGTTAAAAAAGGTCTTGGGCTATTATTTAGAGTTCATTAAAAAAACATTCTTCCCAAATGGAAAAGAAATAATGGAATTTTCAAAGTGTGAAACAGAATAGTAAAAAAACCACTCAAAACACCCCAAACTTTTCAGTAACTTGTCTGAACAGACCTGAAACAAAAACTTGTAAAACACTGACACCTATATTTTTTGATGTCATGCCTATTTCATACTTACTTTTTAGTAATTTTATAAGTCTAGTATTTCAACAATTACAAACTATTTTTCCAACTGTTTTCTCTCAAAGTGTTACAACTAATTCTGAGGCAGATCACAGAAGGAGTTTGGATGAAACGGATCTTAAAGATCATCTAGTTGGACCCCTGCCAGAGGCACAGACACCTTCCAATACACCAGGTTGCTCAAAGTCTTATCCAACCTGGCCTTCAACATTTCTAGGTATGGGACATCCACAGCTTCTCTGGGCGCCAGTGTCCTACCAGTCTCACAGTGAAAAATTTCTTCCTAACATCTAATCTAAATGTGTCCTCTGCTTAAGGCTGCTCCCTCTTGTCCTGTCACTGCATGCCCTCATAAAAAAGTGTAAAAGGTATTAACCGTGCTTTCTACTAAAAAGTGCCCTTCTCCACTTCCCACCACTCCTCTCAAGGGCAATTTCACCAGTCTACAGCATTAGCTGGCTTCCATAACTACAAACTGTAAATTTGTATAACCATAACAATTAAAGAATTAGTATGTCAGCATTAACTTCGCATAGATCTGAAGCAGAAAAAAAATGTAATTAATATTATCAAACATGAAGAGTCTCCCTTAGTAAATTATGGGAGTCAGAAGATACTTATACCAGAACATGTGATGTATCCACGGAGTTGTTCTAAGATACTTAAAAAAGACTGAAGAAAACTTAAAACAATGCAATATATCTGCTTTAAAATTTTATAACACCAAAAATGTAGCTGAACTAGCAAAGAAGGGCAAAAACAATAAAAAGGGGCAAAAAAATCTAAACAATTTATCTGAGTGTGTGTATGTGGTAAACTTGGACCACAGCAACGTCTGCATGAAGCTTGAGCTCATGTTTCCACTAATTAGACCATTACTATTTTTCAGAACATAATGTAAGATGTGATATTCAGTGCCTTTTCTCATGGACACACATAAGAATCTTTTTGGAAGACTGATCAGCAATGGCTAGCTCAGGCTCTGGAAAAACAACACTGGAAGGCATAACACTTCCCTCTTAGATATTTGGAGCATAATGATGTAGGAGATCACAGAACAGAATGATTAAGGTTGGAAAGTGGAGCACCTGGTCCAACCCCCCTGCGCAAGCACAGTGTTTAAAACTCAGCGTGTTTCCATTTGGATGATTTCAGAGGGATCTAGGAAGGCAACAATACCCATCTTCAAGTTTTAAAATCAAGAGCTATAAAAGGACAGAGATCACGTTTGAGTTTGTTTTCTGAAATGCCACATACCAGATCCCCCACTTCACATCTGAATAGGACTGATGCAAAAACTTCCCTCCCTTTAGGAAGCCCTCGTGCTACACATCTATGCAGCAAAGGATCTATGCTCAGCCTCCCATCTCCAGTCCTTTGCCCACCCATTCTGGAACCTGAAACCAGAACTTGGTTTGCAGGCTATTAACACAGGCCATGCTGGCCAAGAAGCACACACCCAGCTGGGGACTAAAAAGCAAAAGCTTGCCCAGTTGTAGCACAGGCATGTGGGTCTTGGGCCTTCATAAAGATAATGAGGAAGCCAAGCCTCCCTTTAAAATGAAAAAATTTCAAAAGTAACATATCCTAAAAGAATGACAAAGTTTTGAGAATGCTTTTGATGCTTTTTTTTTCTTTTTTTTTTGGTGTTCATATACTACTGTGTGTAGGGAGTGGTTGTGTGTACGGAAATCAAGAAATTTGCATGGCCTCTGCTCTCTCCTTCCTCTGTGCAACACTTTGCTCCTTGACAACTTATCTTTTGGTTGTACTTCCATTGGCATATAATTAAAAACTGCAACATGTAAAAAGAGAATGTTTGAGACTGTCCCTGAAGTAACAACTCGGTGACATTAGGCAATACATGAAGAGCACCTATCAGCAAAGCAGTAAAACAGACTTAGCTGACAAGGTGCATTCAATTACTAAATGATCCAAATGTTTGATTATGTTTCCCCGATTCATTAAATTACAAATACCCTGCTGGAAAAAACAAATGAGAAATGCAAAATCTTTCAGTAACAATGTGCTTTTCTATTAAAGCTTTGCATTTTTATTGTGAGAAACTCTCAGTCACTTGAAAACAATGCAAACTCCAAGTTAAATTTTTCTGGGAAAATCACTATGCTTTACATCCTATTTTGTAAAAAGTCAAGTCTTTTGATTCTAGTTTTTCTTGCAGAAAGTTAAGGAAAACTTATTTAGGTTATAGAGACTTTTCTTTTACTTCACTTGGCCTTTTTGGAAGAAATTTCATTGAAACATATTCCCACAGAAACTCTACATTTTGTCAGCATATTTTCCAAAAAAAGTATTTCAAATTCCTTCTGCTAGTACCACAAATCTGGTTGTGGTATCTCTTTTAGCAATTTCAAAACACAAAGTCGCTGATCAGTGTTTTAAAAAGCCTCATGCTCATTTTAAAACTTGATCATAACATGAACTGTCATTGTGCATGATTTAATTGAAATACCTGATCTCTGTTCCACTGAAGTTGCATACAACCACATTAAGTTGTTAATGTTTATTTCCTATGGTTTAAGCAAATGCAGGATAGGTTGGGATGGCTTATAAGCCACAGAATTTTGAACTGCCAGGCTTACAGAAACCCCCCAAAATGTTTCCCTTTAGCTCTTAAATTCCAAACTGTGTGTAAAGGTCACACATTACGTAGAGTATGATGCAATTTGAAGTTCTATTGAATTTTACAGCTTCTCCTATCTGCTCTGGAAAACACAAACCTGAACAGCAGCTCAGCCATTTCTGCTAAACTTGCCTTTCACATACTTTCAAGTTGAATATTTCCTGCCATCAGCCTACAGAGCAATACTGAAGCTTAGCCTGCTTGAACTGTAAGGACATGGAGTCAAACCTACCTCTTGCAGGCATGAGGACTCCAGCTATACCTACATCCGGAGCCCAGCTTTGGCTAAAGTAACTCAAAGTGCACTCTGATTGACCGGTCTGTGCAGGAATAACACTGCAGATGCACTGCATGGTCAGGTAGATTAAATAAACATTTTCCAATCCCAAATACAGCTCTCTGAAACCTGCCTTCCTCCCATCATTTTCAATAAACTGAAAATAATTTTTTAGAAAGGTTGGGGAACAGAAATACAAACCTCACTTAAAATTGACCATTTTTTTTTTTTTTTTTTAATCATCTCTACTCTAGAGGGGAGCTCCAAAATGGTTATCTCAAAAGAAGTAAAACTCATATGAGATTAAAAAGTCATAGCTCTCATAGATTCATGTTGCATTTTAATAAAGAAAATCTGCCTGCCTCAGAAAATATAAAGAATAAAAAGAAGACTTAAAAACAGAAGCTGATCTTGAAATTTCACCACATTGCTTCTCATAAGAGAACAAACTGTTTTCACACTGACTTAGGTATATATATTAAGTTGTTCTGGGTACCTATACACTTTTGATACCTCAGAGGAAGATAGACAAAGAACACATGGAAATAGTTGTCAAATTTAAAGCAGTTACTTTAATTTAGATGCACTTTTGCTCTGCTGTCTTCCCTTTTACTGTAAACACACATTTCTGCTTTTAGTTATTGTGGGATTCTGTTACGGGCAGCTCCACTGACTTCACCATAAATGTACTGATATCAAACAAAACCCAAAGTGTGCCCACAAGCACAACCAAACAGCAGCCAGAAGCCTTGCATATATACATATGTTTATATGTCACTGTTTAAGAAAAGCTCGTACAAGGCACCTCAGCTAAGATACAACAATCCAGTAGAAGTTCTGCTATGTAGACTTCTCTATTTTGCTTTTTAACTTAAGTATCTAACAAGTTCCTCATTAATCATTCAGCAGACATTTTCTACAGCTACTCTAAAACATATAAACCAACAACCAAGCAAAAACTAAACAGGTTTTACCATTCACTTCCAATGAAGTAAGAGGCTGCTAATTAAAGCATTTCTGAGGTTAGACCATCAAATGACCATCTCAACCTGAATCTATCTCCCTGCTACCTGACTCTCTATTTTGTCTTCACTACTGATACTGGTTTGCATTTTCCTTGTCATGCTATCAGGAGTGAAGACAGTGGGCCCAAAGCATCCAAGATCCTGAAGTCAGTAAGAAAACTAACAACATCTTCAATTTACTCTGGACTGGATATTTGCCTTACAAAGCTGACATCCTTTATCACCTCTATTAATCTTAAATAGGAAAGCATGACTATGCATACTATGTCTGTATTACCACTCATTTTTATCCTTCTTTGTGGAAAAATCAATTAGGTGTACATTGCTCTCTTTTATTACATTATAAATATCACTATTGCAAACAACTTACATGAAAATAAATTATAGGGTAGTACACCAGAAGCAGAGATCTCATTCTTGAGCTTAGCTGAGGCTTTTAAACCCCACACAGCCAAACACTAAGTTAATGTCTGGCCAAGAGTCAAAACAATACAGATTTTAAAGCCTCAAAGTTGAACATTGCTACAACACTTCCAGCATTGTTTTATTGTGGCTTAAATCAGACAAAGTGCACTGATGCTTCTCTAAGTCACACATCTGCACTTTCCGTTTCAACCCTTTGCTTCAGCATTAGCACAGCTATGACTGCACATTATGTATTTTTTAGGATTAGTTTTAAACTAAACAGTTTTTCTCATTCATATATATGCGTATATACACGCAGCACAAGGGAAGAAGCACGGAGGCTTAAAAGGACAGCAGTAGGATTACTTCAAGCAACAGCCCACATTCAAACTGTTTAAGTCAACCACAAAAACTGCATCAGAACTGAATTAATTAAAGAAATACAAAGAAATTTAAGGTAATATTTGTAAGCAGAAGTAAGACCTTTGTGATCTTTCCACACCAATTGGTACCTGATCCACTCACTCTTATCCCTTGCTCCCTTATTGAACATTTTCTTTTTTACTTTCAAAGATGATGTAAGTGATAACAACTGAAACTTAGACCTAATGACTTTCAATACTACTGCTTCAACCTCAGATTTTAAAGACTTGCATAGCCAAAAATTATCTTTTTGCATCTATACCACTGAACCACTAAACCACCATAGATAACAGCCGAGAAAGTTTGACAAAACCCAGAGACTCAAGTAACGGGTGTGCAGGACAGTGTATGCTGCTCGACACTACCTGGATCTTCCTCTGCCACCACCACTGGAAGTACCCTGGAGGAGCCAGATATTACTGAATGATATCTCACTGGGAACTCCAGCATAAAGCTGATGTTTTTCATGCAGTACCTTCTTCTGAGGCTAAATAATCACAGAATCACAGAATGGTTTGAGTTGGAAGGGATCTTAAAGATCAGCTTGGTCTAACCCCCTCACTAGAGGAAGGGACACATTTGACTAGACCAGGTGGCTCAAAGCCCCATCCCACCTGGGGCTTGAATACTTTCAGGGATGGAGTACCTTGTTTCAGAGGACTCATTCTCTTATAGCAGAAGATGAGAATCCCTCATAACAAGGGCACTTGCTCAGGGCATGTGATGTGGGTTCCAGCCTTCCCTCTCCTGCCAGGGTCAAACCAGTGTCTCCTAGAGAGGAAACTTTCCACTTCCAGGAAGATCATTAACACAGATTCAAGGGAAAATATATCATTTATGACAAATGTTTTGCATTTGAAAGCATCACTCAATTCCTCCAACACTGCAGCAGAAAATTTTAAATTAACACATAAGAAGTGCATGTGATTATCACATGAGAAGCAAGTCCTTTGTCCATCGTCCATTGACATTTCCTTTCTTACCCTCTAGGTATTAGCTGATGGCCACACCGAAAACACAACTGCTAAATGTGATCAACAATGTAATAAAATAGTTCATAAATTACTAAATTGGTTTCATAAAATTTCAGGATACGGGCTGGAAGGAAAGAGCAGCTGTAGGGGAAAGTCAGCTGAAGCATTTTTAAATGCTGTTTACCAGTACTAATTATATGCTAGGTAATCATTTAAGTGATCTTATCATGCAGAATTTAAAGAGGTTATTTGCTGACTTACAGATTTAGAAAGTAATAGTTCTTCACATTAATCAAACCTAAGTTCTGCTTTTTGGCAGCAGTTCTCCCCTGACAAGCATTTTCATGTCAGTATTTATCTAAACTAATTAGTTTACCAGCTTGAACAATTCTTATGAAACATTTTTTTCCCCCCCTTAACTTCTTACATTCTGCTTTTTTGAAGGAAACCAAATTAATACCATAGGTTTTCGGTTTTTTTAAACAACATGAACTCATAAATCTTACTGAATGACTATGGCAAATTCTTTCAATGGTTTCATAATGTTATCTTTTACAAAAAAAAAGAATAGGAATGTGACTGTGGTCTTTGTGCCGCCTCTAGCAAGTGGAGGTTAAAATCCTCTGTACAAATTCAGAGGCCTCCATCTGGCCAAAACTGAAAGAAGTTGCAAGCACTGGATGTGCAGTGGTTGCAAGTAATTTGGCATGAAAGTAAAATATCCTCTCAAGAACTATGTAAAGTAACACCAGTAATCCTGACTACCTTAATCAGGGCCACAGAATGCATGTTGGGCAAAAACTTAGGCTAAAGATCTGAAAAATAACATGTTAGTGCCTTAGAACTCCATAAATTGTAAATGTCTTTCTTACAAGTTCTGTTATCCTGATCATTTCACCCTGTATCTTTTGGAATGGTTTCCAAAATCATTAATGAGGCTTCTTCCTTCCTATCATTCCTAGTATTTGCTTAATATATCAACTGATTTTTAAATTTATTTTATTTTTTCTTAAAAGAGTCATGTTTTATACTTGAAAGGTATTTTGAGTAAAAATTTGTAGTCAACCACAGATTAAAGCTCAAAAAGATTTCTTGTTATCTAACCTCTATTAGCCCACTGTAAGATCAACAACTTATTTATATGTCACGATCACCTGATGTCTAACACACATTTCTAAGGTATGACGCCGTGCTCCCTCTTCTCCAGGTAATACACTGCAGTATACATAAAGAAGTTATGCACTACAAAGTGTAACTCTGAACATCACTTCAGGATGTGTCTGGATACCTGTTATAAACTCTCCAGGTCACTGTCCCTAGCAAATCTCTGTACGATGCCTATTACATATACTGTAGGGCCTCTGTGTTACGCAGCAGCAGAACCATTTTCAATCATCTCTCAGGAGTTTCCAATCTCGCCAAGTGGGCTTATTAAGATGCAATGGAAATGATGATTTTGTTCATCCTGCAAAGCAAATTTTCCCTTAAAACGAGACCACAAAAAGGGTCAGAGGTTTAAATCAAACACACACCTGCACAGCACACACTGTTCATAGCTACAGAAAATGAAAAATTTAAAGCTGAGGTGCAGGGGTGGTAAACAGGTGTGCCATTTCTTACATCCTCTTGCTGCATGTATTAGAGGCAGGCGGGGGCCATCCTTTTCAATATATCAGATAACAAATGGACACATTGATAATACCTTATCCAATTACTGTTTCCTCTGGATATCTTTATAACTGCATTCTCAGAAAAATTTGCTTTGCACATCAAAATATTTGAGAATCTAAGCAAAAACTGCTGCTGGGACTTTTCATGAGTTACACAAAAAATGCAAATCCAGAAGCTTCATTCAAGAATTTATCAGTCACGTCAGCGGCCTAAAGCACCGCTGTAACTGCTCCTGTGTATTTACAGTGCAAACAACCAATCTACATATTCCATGATAACGTTTACATAATTCTAGGTAACCCTAATGTGTTCATCAGCATTAACTGGACCTTTGAGCTTCTTGTAAAAAAGCTTCTTTTGCCATTAGACATAGTATTTTTCTATTAGTGCTATCACAGTTATTATTTTCAAAATTGCATTATTATACTTTAAAAAATTAATCCCCTATTTTCAGTGTCTCAACTCTTGTGGTCAACAAACCAAATAATGACAAGAGCAAGCTTTAAAATGTAAGCAAAGAGTACATATATTTTCTGAAATATCCTAAAAATATCTTCAGAACTTCTATGACAAACTCCAGCACACAGTTCTGTACTTTTCTCCATACTGTGCACAGAAAGCTTTTTCCAAAACTCTTCTCCAAAAAGCCTTTATGCAAAATCAAAAGAAAACAAGAATGTAAAATTAATAGTATTTTTAAAGGTTCTCTTATTATCTCATTCTCTTAAGTTGTTCCCCCATAAGTTAGAGTATTTAGAAAGCCTCTAGCAGACTTGAGAATATTCTGAAGGATTCTATTATGTTAAGGGATACTGCAATGACTAAACACAATCCCAACAGCAGCACTTCAAGTCTGAAATTCTGTTTCAAAGGAGAAGGTTTCACCTCAGAAGCAACAGAATATTCTTAGTTGCCTCTTAGTTGCCTAAATATTATCAATCAACACGATGGTTTTCCTTTTTGCCTGTATCAGTTTTTACATATTATTCCTTAAGTCAAAACATGTTCTCTCTAATCCACTTCTCTTTATATCACTAGGTACATCAAGGACAGTATAGGAAACAGCCGGGAAGGGACTACATATAACTAACTGAAGTGGTTCAAAGAAACCGCTTGCTTACACACAGATATACAATAAATATTGTGAAGAAGTATTTCAGAACTAGAATTTGACTAAACGTGGCATTTCTTAGAGTATGATTGTCATATTCATTGCACATATTTTTAAGAACAAAGAACCAAGGCAAACGATTTTTCTCAAGTTCAGAACACCTTTGCTGTACGTATGTTTGGGTTTTAAAATCCCTCCATCAACTCAAGAGTAGAGGGGAAAAGAAAGGACTCTAGCAAATGAAAACTCATACAAAGGGAGAGAAATTGTTTCCTCGTTCTACAAGCAGGAGAGGAGCAGTTGTATCATCTCCCATAAAGGAAATTGAAACAATTTTGAAGAGAAAAAAGAAGCATTTCCAACAGGCGAGAATAAAGAACTCTAGAGTTTTATTCTGAGGTTCATTTTCCCTTTTTAAGCAATTATGCAACCTAACAGACTACAGCCCAAATACTTTCACTTCACTTTTTTTTAATACTTTGAAGATTTTTGGCTACTATGTATTAGAACATGGTTAGTAAAAGAAAAACTAATTGAGAAAACTGGTTCTCGAAGGTTAAACTTTCACTGAAAAAAAAAGGTTTACAGTTCTCTTTCAACTTTTACATGTAGTTTGTATGTGCCTCTTAATTGATTCTTTTGCTTGGCTGGAAGCTAATCTAAAAGGACAAAACTTTAATCTTTCTACAGGTTCATCACATTTACTACCTTAAGATCCTATTTAATAAAGGGTTCTCCATCCAAGGACTTCAAACTATACTTAGCAATTACCCAGTGTGGAAGTGAATGAGCTCTTACACGGAGGGAAGCTAAAGCACAAAGTCACAGAAAACTTTGCCAGGATTGGAACAGAAAATCTGTGGCACAGCCAGAAAGAGACTTCCTGGCTCCCAGCTCTACTTCTCAATCGTAATAAATTCCTTTCTGTACATACACATGCTCAAAGAGAAACTCCAGTAAACAGACAAGAAATGCCTAAACCCATAAAAATGATTGGATAAATAACAACAACTTAGAGCCAAGAAAATACTGTCCTGCCAGGGTTTGTCTTTATTGCAACAGACAGCATAAGTTCTTCTGCACAAGCTTGCTTAAGCAAAGTGGGAACAAATACCTGCACCATGACACAGATGTGCCTCTAAAAGCAGTAACATTAGTTACTGAATAATGGAGTTACATAGAGCATTTTGTGCATCGTTTAACAGTGCATACTCTGGTCTTGGAAACACTGTAGAAATTTATTACAACACTATTAATGTTGACGTTGGGTTTTTTTCTCTAAGGAGCTTTTAGTAGTAGCATCAGCAGAGACTAATTACAGTACATAAGACAAGTTAAAAATTTCTTTCACCTTTGCCTATAAATTCTGTTTCAGAAGCACCCACCAGAACTGAAGGTGAGGAACACACCACCAGAGGAATACCCAACACTGGTCAGCACAACTCCAAGGGCTTAGAAAGCCTTCCAATATTTGTTTTATTTCAGTGAAATATTTCTGTACCATTCAGCTGGGGCTTCTGAATTTAAGGGACCCTGCCCCTGTATCCTAAATGAAAGCAAGTATCCAACTCTGTGGCATCTAGGGGTACAACAAAGGAGCAGTGTCCTACAGCCACTCTACTAGCACACAGCTAGGGTTATAAGGGCTTTTCCTTCTGACGCCCTGTTCAATGCTGGAATAGGTTTGCCACACAAATCCAAGATTGCTTAAAGGTGTAAATAGTCCTGGATACCTAAACTCAGGTATCTAAGCTCATTTAAGCAGAGTTAAGTGGTAACTGGCTGAAGGAGTGCATGAAATCTTTCGCTGCTGAAGTGAGAGGTTTTAAGAATCTTATTAGCTTTTGCCTTTAAGGAGCCCGTGCTCACTCTGCCTTTGGTGCCTCTTCAAGAGCCACAGGAAGCCTGTTAATGGAAATGCAGGCCCTGCTCATCTAGCAGCAAATGACAGGTCCTAACTCATTCCTGCCTGACGCAGAAAGGTAGACAGACTTACATATGCATTTCCCTGCAGCAACAGCATTGTTTCCTTTGCAGAAAAAACTTCCCTCAGCGTGCAGGGCTCTCCCTGCAGCTGCTTCCTCCTGCCTGCCTCCCCTCCCCATCCCAAAGGAAAATTGCCTTTGGTGAAGGAGCATAAGCAAGGTCATTACCATGCCAATTCTTTCTCTTCTTTAAAAGTTTTTAAAGCACTGGGGTCTACTAAACTCTTTTCTGAACCTGTCAGCACAAAGCCCAACATCTTAGAACACGATCCAGCACACAGGGAGCGTGCAATGAAGTTTTGCCCCTGCTTGCATTGGAGCATGGCCAGACGGGAGGCAAATCCTGAATCCCAGCTGCTCCCAGTGCACTAGTACAGGCTTTTCAGCTTGGAGAAGCTCACATAAATTTAAACACTGCTTGGTAACAATCAGCTATATCCAAATGAAGAGAAAGGGTACACAATTTGCCTTTGCCATTCACACTTTTACACTAAAATAACTCAGCCGGCATGCTAAGTCATAACCCTTCCTTGCTGAAACATGAGAGGAATGAAAAACCTGTCAACTTGGGGTTTTCAAATTTTCATCCACAGGTGGAGAGACTCTGCATCTGAATGGTATTTCTGGACATACACAAATATGACTTAGGTCTTCAGTTAACAAAAAGCGCATGTACTGTGCTGCACCAAAAGGGTACAGGGGCCACAGTCACAAAGACAACATAAGCATACACACAATACCCTAAAACAGAGATATAAGTAGTGTCCACATATGTAACAGGAGCAACAACACAGACCACAGCAAGGCAGGGGCTCCAATGGGTGAAGCAAAGGCTGAGGATGCCCCTTCACAACTGCCTTAAAGCACATTTACTGTGGTAAAATGGACAGTGCCTCTGATCAGACATCTCACCCTGCCTCTGTGCACCCACACCTTCGCCCAAATGCCAAATCAAGTATTGATCGATGAGAGACATACTCATTTCAAAGAATCATAGAACCAGAGAATCATAGAATTAACTGGGTTGGAAGAGACCTCTGAGATCATTAAGTCCAACCCTTGGTCCAACCCCACTGTGATTAATAGATCATGGCACTCAGTGCCACATCCAGCCTCATCTTAAAAACCTCCAGGGATGGTGAATCCACCACCCCTCTGGGCAGGCCATTCCAATGCCTGATCACTCTCTCTGGAAAGAACTTCTTTCTAATATCCAACCTAAACCTCCCCTGGCAAAGCTTAAGCCCCATGCCCTCTTGTCCCGTTGCTGATAGTCTGGGAGAAGAGACCAACCCCCACCTGGCTACAACCTCCTCTCAGATAGTCTGTAGAGAGTGATGAGGTCACCACTGAGTCTCCTCTTCTCCAGACTAAACAACCCCAGCTCCCTCAGCCTCTCCTCATAGGACTCGTGCTCAAGTCCCTTCACCAGCCTCGTTGCTCTTCTCTGGACCCGCTCCAGCACCTCAATGTCCTTCCTGAACTGAGGGGCCCAGAGCTGAACACAATACTCAAGGTGTGGCCTCACCAACGCAGAGTACAGGAGAAGGATCACTGCCCTGCTCCTGCTGGCCACACTGTTCTTGATGCAGGCCAGGATGCCACTGGCCTTCTTGGCCACCTGGGCACACTGCTGGCTCATGTTTAGGTTCCTGTCAATCAGCACCCCCAGATACCTTTCTGCCTGGATGCTCTCCAGCCACTCTGTGCCCAGACTGTAGCGCTGCATGGGGTTCTTGAGGCCTAGCTTCTCTCTCTAAAAGTGAATTATTACTTGAGGCTTTGCCATGTGACATCAAATTTCTGTCCTTCATGGATTTTCATTCCAGTAACTGAACCTGCCCTGCATAGTTTTCCTGTACAAAGTCAGAGCAGTAGAACTGAGATCAGAGCTCCCATGTCCTGACGCAGAACTTTTGCAGGAAAACCCCTCTCTTACCATGCAAGGTTGCCAGGAACTGAAACAAAATGTGCTTTTGTGAGTAAAGTCAGCTAAGACAACTTTATGCTAAAGTACAAGTTAAATTTGACACGAGAGACTCTGCCAAGCTCACATTTTCCTTTCTGGCTGAAAATTTTGCACTTAGAAGTGCAAAATGCACTATGCTTTATGATTAAGCATGAATTTCAAAAATAGTCAAGAAGGTTTCTTGCGGTATTATAGCCTATTGAACTTAAACTGCTTGATTTCAACTCAAAATCAAGGTGAAAATGTTTAACAAAAAACTACAAAGAAAACTTGAAATAAAATAAGCAAGAACCACTTTTTCATGTTTCTGAATTTTGTCTGACATAGCTTACATCAAGAAATCATGCCAAAATCCTGTGAAGCACTATTATTTACTCTCCTTCACAGCAGACTATAAAGGTTTTGCCCAGAGCCTTGCTTAGGTACAACTGATTAAAATCTAGTTCAAAAGAACCATGCCACCCAGCCAGATATGAAGAGGTTTGTTATTCTAAGACTTAGAAATAGACTGGTTTTGATGCCAGAAGTGAGTCTATCCAAGCTGTTGTTAAATAAATGAGTCTGTCTAAACTGAGATTTACCTCATATCTGCCCCTAAAGGCAATAAGAGTTGGAGTTTTTTTATATTTACTTAACAATATAATTAGTTATAACATGTTTTCGTTTCATTATTCAGTGACTAATGGGACTGTTTTGTGCATATGCGATAACTGGTCCCTTTAAATCACCAGAAACAACTGCACAGTACAGTATGCATTTTGCTGTATTAATTCTGTGCTTACATATTGAAGAAAATGCTTTCTGCATCACAATATTTCAAAAAAAAACCCCTGAAGTGTATTTCTTTTTTTTTTTAAAGAACCACCTTTCTGATTAGCAATAAAGCTTGGAGTGTGCTTTCTAACATGGAACATGTTAAAAATTTCTCCTCCCACTGCAACACATCCCAGTCCTGGGAATATCCAAGAGCAATCCTCTCTCAGTTATTATTTGGTGAAATTATTTAATTACCTAACAATGTTATTTTGTCCCTCCTGAGATTGGTATTGAGGGAATTTAGACAGAACTACTCAGCTGACTCCTGGTGATTAATATGTTCTCTATTACAAGGAAAGATATCTAACAAAAACCATAATTCTAATTCAATCCTATATAAAATCCCACAATTACTATTATCTCCAAAGAAAAACAGGAACTTTAAGGCACGAGGGTTATTCTGGCACTGCAAAGTCTTCTCACGACTGAAGAAAAAGATTTCTCAGGCCCTGGCAACATTGACAAAGGACCTTTCAGGAAGCATGGAAAGAGTTAAGAGGCAGCTGGAGCTCTCTGCTGGTGACTATTCGAATGCCTGCAAGCTACAGTCTGCAAGGTACAGCAGAGACATTATCAGATTAAGGGAAGGCAAACAAACCAAACAAACCATTCTTCAGGCCCGGCCTCTTCTTCCTGTGATGTCATGCTACAAATTGCCTGAGCGCTCTGCTCTCCTCCCAGAAGGAGTTGGTGAGAGCTGCCGAGGGCTGTGGGCTGCAGGAACAAACACGCTCTGGAATTCGGTTTCTGCCCTGGCAAGCAGCTCCCTTCTGCTTCTGCTTCCTGCCCCATGGGGCCAGCCAGCGAGCCGAAAAACTTGTTGTACAGAAAGAAGGCTGAGGGAGAAATGCAAGTGCCCACACTTTGTGGCACCCAGGAGATCGCTTCGTAAAGCACATGCTCCCAGGACATTTGGATGGACAAGGCTTTGCCATCACGATCTGCAGCCAGGAGTAAGGCAGAAAGCCCTACAATGGTTTCATTGAATCGAGGTGGGAAATGGAACTAAGCAAGCTTTGAAGGGATCTCATCTGCCACAGACAATGTCTTTTCTGACTTTTGCCAACTGGCTATGTGATTACAAATAGCACTCAGAAGAAAAGTGTGACCTTCTGGTGATTTCTGCTGGAGATGTACTCCCCTGCTACAGAGCTCGCCTTTCTTCCCTGAAGATTCACAGCACAACAAATTTGCCAAAGCACACCATTCAAAATACATCTGATCTGCGAGTTCTTCTGGAATTTCAAAAGAGTTGCAATAAAAATACCAGAGAAACCTCCAAATCACAGGAATTTTAAACATACCATTATAATGGTAAGCTCTAATTGTTCCACTGAGGACTCCTTTAAATATACTTTGTATGGGTGTATCTTTAGCATGGTGTTTGTTCTCGGCCTCATAGCAAACTGTGTGGCGATCTACATTTTCACTTGCACCTTAAAAGTGCAAAATGAAACTACAACTTACATGCTTAATTTAGCCATATCGGATCTGCTTTTCGTGTTTACATTACCCTTCAGGATTTATTACTTTGTAACCAGAAACTGGCCATTTGGAGACATTCTTTGCAAGATTTCTGTCACCCTTTTTTATACAAATATGTATGGGAGCATTTTATTTCTGACTTGCATAAGTGTAGATCGCTTTTTAGCTATCGTACACCCCTTCCGATCTAAGACCCTCCGAACCAAGAGGAATGCAAAAATTGTCTGTGTCGCAGTGTGGATAATTGTGTTAGCAGGCAGCACACCAGCAAGCTTTTTCCAGTCTACAAACTGCCATAACAATTCTGCACAAAGGACATGCTTTGAAAACTTTTCAGAGGACACGTGGAAAACCTACCTATCCCGGATTGTTATCTTCATTGAAACAGTTGGGTTTTTTATTCCACTCATCTTGAATGTTACCTGCTCCACTATGGTCCTACGGACTTTGAATAAGCCGCTTACATTAAGCCGGAATAAACTAAGCAAGAAAAAGGTACTCAAGATGATTTTTGTCCATTTAGTGATATTCTGCTTCTGCTTTGTGCCTTATAATGTTACCTTAATACTTTACTCCCTTATGAGAACACAGACCTGGATTAATTGCTCAGTGGTAACTGCAGTCAGGACTATGTACCCCATCACTCTGTGTATCGCCGTTTCAAACTGCTGTTTTGACCCTATAGTCTACTACTTCACATCAGATACAATCCAAAATTCGATAAAAAAGAACCGGTCCACAAGAACACGGGACATCAGATTCTCCGAAAGGCCAGTTTCAGAAAACTTCATTCAACACAGCCTTCAGACCATAAAAATGAAAATATTTGACAGTGACTCTACAATATAAACTATATTAAAAGACTACTGGGACTAAACTGGAATTAGAAGCCTGCACATTTCTTCAGCTGTGGACATATGTTCTCATATGTAAATGTAATGCTTCCTTCACATCTGAAAAGTTTATTACAAGACTGTAAAAGCATTAAGCGTAATAGCACACTGAAAAAGTATTTTAAGAATTTATGTCAAAGGTCTGTTCTGACAGACTGGGTTTGGATTAGGTTAACCAAAGTCCAAAGACTTCTGGTCAAGTCAAACACAAATAAAAAATAGATTGTTTTTCTTTCCTGAAGTTAAAACAATTGTTCATTTTTAATAATGATATCAGTTTCCAAGCTACTGAGGATGGGGGTGAAGCTACCTACTTTATGCTATAGGATCCAGTTACTCAGGAAAATTGCCCCATATTGTCATATCACTTCAGCTACTGTGCCTGCTCCAAAGTTTCCTCTTCTCTCTCTCTCTCTCTCTCTCTCTCTCTGTCCCTCTTACTCCTCCCCCTCCTTTTTCCCCTGCACCTTTCTTCTTAGGGAGCGTTATGCTCATAGGAGGCTTCAATCCATGGTTTATAAGAACTTTGTTTCTCCTAGGTTTATCTGATTAAAATATATGCTATCTCCACAAGTCTGGCCCCCATGAAGTAATTAAGTCTTCTGGTAGTTTGGAGGATTTGGAAATGGCTTAGACAGACTGGTTTTTCTTCTCACCTCTGTCTCAGATGCCTGTGTAATTAAAACAAAGTAATTTCTGATGACTGAAGACTGAGCTTCAGGTACAGCAACACTGTATTTCTTTCATGAGTTCTCCAACACAACATGACTTTTGAGGAAAATAACATCCTCCAAATAAGTTGATTCGATTCAAACTAGTAATTTCTTAGAAAAACATGACTTTTGCCAACTAGAAATGATAATGTGCATAAACTCAGATATTTCTTCCAGGAAATTATTCAGTGTCCCCTACAGAATTTCAAGACACTGATTTTGAGTGCAACTTCCTCTCAATTTTCATGTCCTAGAAATAATTTTAACATGAGTATTTGAAATTTCAAATGCTATTTTCTTTCAAACTTTAAAAAGTAGTAAAAATCAGTACTTGTGGCTACATGCTGGCAAAATTAACCAAGACATTTTGAGAAGTCAATGCTATGTAAAAGGAGGAATCTACATATATTACTGTTACAAACAAGAATACATAGACAAAAGTGCTTTGAAACATCCTGCTATATCTGTTTCTCAGCTATTAGAACACTGTGTAAATTTTCCTTAAAATTAATTTAACATCACTGTAAAATAAAATAAAATTTAAAAGGTAAAAGAAAGTGTTGTTTTTTCCTCCCCAAAAACAACGGAGTCAAGAATAAGAACTGAGTTTAAATGAATTTGCACTTTAGGACAGTCAGCTGCAACACGAATACAGCACTGAGGCATTTTTACTTCAGGGTTGTATACAGAAGCATGAATCAATGTTGGAGAAAATGCATATTGAGCTGTCAGAGAATATCCTACGTTATCTGGCTGAGTTTACTTTCCTTTGCAAAGCTTTTGTTAATTCTTAACAACTCAACTGTGCACTGCCTCCTTCCTACTTCTGGGAAACTGAGTTACTGAAAGGCTGCTAGAAAGTAATGTTGATTGAATTTTAAATTTAACAGCATTTTCAATCTTTATCCGTACAACTTACACAAGGAAAAGTCAAATAGTATGAGCTTAAGCTACAAACATATCACAGATAAAAACATCTGCATAATATCTGAAAATAAGCATCCACCTTCATTGGGAATCCTAAAATCTTCTAAGATTTACATCTGACTTCAGAAAAATGCATGAAACCCCCAGCATAGAGTAGAAATCCTGTACATTTTCCATATGCCACTGACAAATCCAAAGTTCAAAATCAGATATGCATCTCTAACATCTCAGTGAATCCCTCTCTAAAGAGTCTGTTTAATACTAGGTTCCTTTTTAAAGACTGTGAGACAAAAACCCTTAATTACAAGCTGGGCTATGTTTCTAGACTACTACTCTCACTGAGCTTGTCAAAGCTGTTACTCAGTTGAGTGACAACTTGTTCAGCAACACCTCTGCACTACAGCAGTGAGCACCCTGGAGCCTCACCCTGGTAAAGAGAAGCTACTCAGTCTGAGATTACACAACTGCGGGGCCAGGGGGGAAGGAGGGAAATAAAGAAAAAAAAAATCACTGACTTACAAGCAGATAAAGTCACATGCATGAGTACTCCCCTTTAAACCAGACTTCCTTGGTGTATTATCTGGAGTAGACTGGAGAAGCACAAACAGGAGGTCTTTCTGGTTTGCACTCACTAACCAGGGCAGAAGCTTCTGCTTTTTGCAACAGCACAGCGCCACACAATACAGCAGCTTTCCAACCAGTTAATAGCTCGATGTCCCAAAACCATTTGAGGAAAGTTTGTATTTTTTATAATTAAGCTTACTTCACTGTTCCACAGAGGTGTGTGGGGGACAACCAAATACTCTAACAAAAAAACAACACAGTCAAAAACCTATCATCTGTAATTTTGAGAATCAGACCATTACTTGAAAAATTCCTGATCTGACTGATTTAGAAGAGGAGTGAACTTGTACCTCCCACAACAAGCTGTTATAAAGCCAAGGTACCAGCTATTCAGGACTGGATGAGGTTTTCTCCACCTTTTCTGGTTCTGCAACAAGATTATCCTGAAGACTTGTGGATGGAGCAATGTTTTCAGTGGTACACTCCTGAACACATGCACTCACTCCCTCTGCTCCTGCCTTTGATACCAGCTCCTGTGTCTCTCTGGCAAGGTCTTACGCAAAATTTAAATTTAAAATCTAGATGAGGAGTTATGCTCCTAATTCATGTCGAGAGATCTCAAATAAAAAAGGTTTATATTATCAGAGCTCCTGAGGATCTGAATGTGTTGCAACCAGTACTTCCTGAAAGTGAATTATTTTAACTCATATGCCCACACAGGGGGCATTAGGAGTCCAGTCTTAGGATCAAAACTTAAAAAAATGTTCTTTGAAGTCTGGTTTCTTTATCTACAGAGTGCAGAAAATGCACACTTACTATAAAAATAAAAGCAGAGGAATTTAGTTGATTCCAAGGATGTTTTTGATCTAAATCAAGGCAGGCAGACATTGATAACTAGGAAATTACCAGCAGTTTCAAAAGACAAGGAAAAAGAAACAAACTTATGATTACCGCCTCAGATTTACCTCAACATATCATTGCTTCAAAAATCAAAAGATGTCCCATTGTATCCTTTCTATACTCAGCTTGAAATTTTAATTTCTGGCTTTTCCAGGAACAGAATGCAAGTAGGGTTCCCCCCTTGGTATACATGTCTTGGATATTTAAAGAAATACCAATACCAAGTCAAACACATTTTCATACTTTTTATCCAAAAGTGTGCAAAAAACCCCACAGAAGATACTTCAGACAGATAAGGAATTCTTAACTGGAATCAACCTCCAAGCTTTCATTTCTTAAGGAGGTAACCTCAGACACAGAAATGCAAAGATTGAGAAAGACCTTTTGAGACCAGGTAGAAGATAAGAATGGCTGTACTGGATCAGACTCCAGACATTCAGCTAATCTACAATCCTGCCTCCAACAGCAGCCAAGGCTGGATGCCTGGGGAAGAAGATAACACCAGGAGAGGCACACAAGACTTTCTCAAGTGCTGTCCCACTTCACCGGTCATATCTCAGGACTTTTGGGGTCAGATGTATTTGTGTGTTCAGCAACATTAAAAATTTCTCTTCTGTGAGCTTCTCCTGTCTTCCTTCAAATGTGTGTAAAGTTTTTAACATTCACAGTAGTAAAAGTTCACATTGCATATGTGTGGAGGGGGAATAAAACACTTTTTTGTTTCAAATCCACTAGTTTCATTACTGCCCCCTCACTTCTTTTGAAAGAGGCAGGGAGCACTAGATTGTCATTCAGTCTTTCCATACCACTTTTGATTGGTTGGTCTTCCGTCATCTCTCTCAAATGAGATAGTGATTTGCACTTGTAATTTCAAGCAGCATCTTCACCAAAGATGAGACTTTCAGAAATACATGAAGAACTCAGCTAAAATTACAGAGAACCCCATGAGGTTTACCTTGAGACTAGTAGTTTGAAATTCCCACCCAAGCACAGCATCCTCTAGCCTTATTTATTCTTTCAAGTTACTTTCTAGTAGTTTTATCAATGAAGAGCAATTTGTTCATACTTTTCCAGCAGTAAATGTAATATTATAAGGTTCTTGCACCTAGGCAGACCTGTAAATCCTGACAAGTTCCCTTTTTTGCCAGACTATTATAATTTAGACTTCTGAGTTTCTGGCATTTGAGTACCATTGACAAAATGAAAGAGGATACATTTCAAAAGCTAAAGCAAAATGTAAATCAGAATTATTTTAAATCTAGATTTAAATGTCTGGGCTGCATGGGTTATCCAACTACCAGAATGTCGAAAATATTGTATAAACACAACTGCCACTGCATTAGTACGTTTACATAATGTACTCAATAGAACTCATTTAAGATTAATGTAGATTCAGAAAGCCAAGCTTGCACAGTCTAATACTTCTGCAAGAAGTTGGATGGAGAAGTTTGTTCTAGTTGTCTAATTCTGCTTTGACACTGAAGCCTTTTGCATTTATTGCCTCCCTCCCATCCAGTTCCTGTTATACAGCTGTTCACAAAGTAAGCCCAGTTTTTCCCGTAAGAAAACTGAACTTACCACAAAATTCAACCAAACAAAAAGTACTCTTCACACATCTTCTGGACTTTATAAAACCTACCACTTTGTTAGAAAACTAAAAATTCCAGAGCTGAGAATTTAGATTTTAAATAACTCTTTTTTTCTATTTAAGAAACAGTCTCCCACTCTAGTTCTAGCAAAACTAAAAGCTGTCCTACACTAAGAATGGGTAACTTCTCTACAGTTTAAACGTGACAATCAAACCACAAGCAATAACAAAGGAAGTCCTACAGCAAGTTCTTATCCTTTTATGATGAGATAAAAAGAATATTTTTCCACATACACAGCTTTAAGATTTGCCCTAACTCTACCTTTTTTGAATCAGTGAGTTCCTCCCATAAATAACAAAATTCATAAATACCAATGCTAGCAACAGGAGGCACCCAAAATTAATGGCATTATCCTGGAAATAATATTAAGTCTATTTTAAATGAAAACAACTGTGCCTATCTTAAGTCCTCTGCTTTTCAGCTGAATTCTGCAAATACTGCTGCTTTATAAAAGGAAGTCAGTTGGACATATCAGTTGCAAGTCTTTACTCTTCTGTAAAATCATGCAACATTATTAGATTTAATAATTTTTGGAAGTTTATCCTGGCAAGCACTTTTTTAAAGCAATTGTTTAAGTAATAAAAACTGAAGACATTCCTGGTCACTAAGGAGTGATAGTGGATTACAAAAAATTTACCATTCATTGCAGCATCAAGAGTTACACTTGACTAAAGTTGAAACTACCTATAAAAGAACTTTGATGCTCTTATAAAGTAATGAAAAAAGTACCCACGACATTGCAGATATTTCTTAATGGAGACATTTGTTAAGTATATAGCAAAGCATGGGAAAAAATGAGAATACAGATAGTGAAGCAAGTACCAAAATATTTGTATTTTCAGCCCTAAGAAAAAACATGTTTCGTTAATGGAATCAAATCTGAAAACTGCTGGTCTACTTGTTTGCTTGAATGTTTTCACACTTTTTAGGTGTGAAACAAAGTTTACCACATATAGTGCATGCTCACATTGTATTTCACATGCTCCCACAGGTGGTAAAATCAGCACCTTCTGCTGTCCAGATAAGATCTGTGAGTTCCTCCAAGCTGCTGGAAGGTGCAAGAGGCACAGATGGAGCATGCCAAGCACAGACTCTGGTCTGGGCAATCTAACTCACCGAAAGGAAAGAACAGGGTGCTGACAGCCCAAGTGCTTACCCAAGCTAAGTTTAGACTAGGCAGAGTCTAATTGTATGAACCTCAAGTCTCTGCTCAGGAGTTCAGGAGAACACCTGGTACACAGGTCCAGAGATTAGCAGATCTCCATACTCAGCTGTACCACAGGCACTTATCAGCCTGTGCCTAACCAATTCTGACATGCAATTCCAACCCAAATGAAAAGCTTCAATAAAACCCTGAGGGATTACCTTTCTGGAGGATGGTGAACACTACGCCTACTCAACAGCTGTGAATAGGGGGATCCACAGCCCTGACAAGGAGGTTTTATTACAGGAAAGTTACTGTAAGACACATACTCAAGTGATACAAACATGTAACTGAAATACTATGTACTCATACTGTATAAAAGCAGGCACAAAGGAACTTTTTCAGCCTACGAAAACAACAAATCAAGCCAAATCCAACGCATTTACGCATAGTAACTCGAAGTGCAAGAAGCAGAGAGACAAAACCTCCCTTCCAATAGCATATAATTTGACAGTTTGAATTTGACATGATACTGTTATCCCCTTAAGAGCTTGAAAATTGAGCATATAGCTGGGAAAAAACCCAAACTTTCACATTAGAATGTTTTTTTGGAACCTACTTAGCTTCTTAACAGAAGCTAATTTTATCTTCCATAGAAAGGTTGGCAAGGAAATGGCTCAAATGACACAGCAATAAGGATAGAAAGAGCAATAAAAACTTATGACAGTTATTCAGGATTGTGGCTCAGATAAAATAAACAAACCCCCCCAAAAAAAACACAAAAACCCAAGCAAAACAAAACTTCGTTCTATTCGTTTCACCAGTTTTGTTTCACTACAGAGATTTATAAAACTACAAAGTTGGAGAGCATAATCCCACACAAGGAAGAAGTAGCAGCAATATGACCGCAGATTTTAAACCAAGCACGGTTTATTTTTGTATTTAAGAAGGTAGACACATCAAATTTGCCACAATCCAGCAAAATTTTACAAAAATGAAAGGACTGCAAATATACTTCTCTGAATTCTAATATATTCTTCCCTCATGGGCAACCTTGAAATGTTCCTACAAAGTATTTACAATGCAGATATCACAATGTTGCAGGATGAAATGCTGAAGTTTTATCTACCCAGAAACATAGCAGGACTAAAATGACTATGGTATGACCACATTGGACAATATAAAAAAACGACCAACTCGGAAAACAAGTATTCCCAGAAAACTATTTCACTATTTCTTGTTAAAGTGTTACTCATAATCAGGGCAACCTTAAGATAAAAAATAGTCTATCATGTTAACACAGACTTATTTCTGTGACTAACTCTGTACTTGGGACTGGTGTAGAGACAGGTAAGATATCTTTCTACTGCACCACCAAGAGCTGGCAGCTTCCACTGAGCACAGCCTATCAACCCCAGTTCCCTGTTACAGCTGTAAATCTATAACCAGAGAGATCCTAACACAGACTCTGCTTCTGTACTTACACTTGTAACTATACATGACCTCTGTGTGAACAGCAAACACAACAGTGACTATAGGCAAGATATACAGCACAAGTAGCCACCTAAAGCAAAGCTAGGCATAATTACACAACTGCCTTGCTAATGTCCCCTTCATGTTGAAAGGAAGGGGGAAATGCAGTTATGACAACTAGAATTAAGCATGTGACTCACTTCTACTAACCTTAACAGGCAAACATTATAGATCTAGTTTAGGTTTGTCATTGAGACAGATGCTCTCTACAGTTAGGGAAAATGAATAATCCCACTGTAAAATATCTGTTTAAAATAAACAGAATTAATTGCTTTCTGGAAGTGCAGCTCCGTCTCAAGCACAGAGGAAGCCTAAATATCTAAGCTATTGAAGTAGGACTCATATTCCCTTAAATAAGAGAAACTCTAAAGCAGTAAATGAAGTAGGGAAAAACTTAAGTTTTTAATCAAAAAAGGCATCTAAATTTCACAGAATGAAAACTCCACATAGTTGCTGTGTCTTAGGTAATCTCTTTGGTCATGTTCGTACTTGAGTCAAAAGAGCACCTTAAGGGTTGGGTTGATTTGGTATACCTGCAGCAGATAAGCCCACTAACACTGTGCTAATGTAACCAATCTCTTACAGTCCTGGAGAGTGTTGTGTACACTTAGTGTCTACTGAGAAGTGAACACGCTGTCAACAGAGACAAAAGCAGGAAACACAGGACTCAGTTTTAAGTGTTCTGGTTTCTCTTCCACTAAACTAGAGGATTTGCTCAGATGGTAACACCCAAGCATGAATAACAGCTTGAGTCATCTTCACGATAAACAGGAGTGGCAGGGAAGATTTTCAAAGTGATGGTACAGACAGTGAAGGCTATAGTTCGTTACTCTTCCTGGTTTTTCAATTTGCCTTCAGCTGTTCAGGTAGATAAAAGTTTCAAGCCTCAAAAGTACAGCATGATTTCTATAAAAGGAAACATTTCAGGAGTACTAGAAAGGCATGAGAGAAACACTCTTACATATTTAAGTATTTGTTAAAGAGTATGTATATATATATACGCTCAAAATAAAAACCCATATAAACATAAATATATATATTTATATTACACTACTTAGTATATTCACAAATACCCAAAACCCAATCATCTTCTTCAGACTTCTAAGAATGTGCCTTATATGTTAAAGGTAAAATCATAGAAGGTTTTCCAGCCACAGCTGTGGTAACTGAAATGTCATAACCTTAAAAAAAAATTCAAAAAGCACATGCAGCAGAACCAGTATGCTCCTTTAGCACTATCACGCAGAGCAGCAGTGGTGGTAGTGACCTCCCTCTCATCCCACATGCTTCTGAAACACATTCATGATGTAAGCAGAAATATATTTAGTATGTATGTACAGACAGAAAACCTCAAATATGTTCTCAGTTCCTTTTTGAAGGTTAAAGCTGCACTCTTCTAATGTAACTTTGTTGATAGAAGCATGGTGAGCACATGAAAAGCCATCATTTGGTGGCCCTTAGCATGTTTCATCCCTTGCAAAAAAAACCCTAGAAAATATTATAAATCATCATCCCTTGCAACTTCCAAGCTCAGACAAGACACTAAGTGCCTAAAATCCAGAAGACCACTGGAACTGAGTGATGTCTGCAAGGGCAATCTGCTGTCTGCAATTCCTGAGGTGCCTGCCTTTACATCAGTGAAGCTCCCTAATTAGTTTGCACCCTGACAACGAGCGTGCTTGCAAATGTTGTCATTCTGGATATGCCGAGCACTCTTTTTGTGCTTAAGGCTGTCCCTCACTCACAAATCAGGTATTTCTATATCTGAGGAAAGGCAAAATTTAGTAGGCACAAAAGGAACAGACTAGCTTTTCCCAGAGAAGACAGCTGCTGTGCAGAAACACGTACGAGTCCTGGAGCCTAGAGGAAAGACAGTGCAGGAACCTGTGACTCATTTGCCAGCACTGCAGTCACTCCTGTGGTTGAACCCATGGCTACATCTATGGTTGGTAGCACAACGAGCCACAGCATGTCCTAGGGCCTCAAGGGCAAGTGGCAAAGCACAGCTTGCACCCACATGTACCACCACTAAACGTTCTCCACTGCTAATCCATACCAGCAGCTGAAAAAAGTCTCTGAGTTGCATTATGCCCCAAATCTTGCCTAGGCATTGTCCAGAGGAGAGCTGACAAATGCCAAAACAGGCCAGGGAACCCAATACCAACAAACTGCTGATGACACGGTAATCACTAATGTGGGGCAATACTCAAGCCCAAACTACTGTGTCTTTAAAGTCAGTAGCACTGACTTTAAAGAGACTTACTAGACTTAGCCCCAAAGACCCAGTCTTTGCCACCTGACCTTACTTGGCTGCCTCTCAACAAGATTTTAGACTCATTATTTTAACACAACAGTAAACGATTTATTCAATAACCTAATGTATAAACCATTGACAGTATGACCATTCCTATTTCTTCCTATTTTAAAAGGAATTATGTAAGATGTTGAAATCAAAGAGGTCTTCAAAGTGCATGTAGACATCTATCTCTACAAGACCTGTAGGACTTGAGAAAAACCTTATAGAAATCACTACTGAAAAGGATACACACCACTAACTCCCCTTCTGAGATACTCAATTCCTCCTAACAAGTTGCACAGAAACCTAACTTGAAATTGGTGCACTGCATCCAGGGAAACAGGCACGAAGCACTCGAGTACACTGAGCTCCACAATAACTGTGTCCTTGTACAACCAAAGACTAGGAAGCTGACTGTGCTATACTAAAGTACTAAGGAGTACTTGCTGACCTGTAATTGCTCACAGCTTTACCCTGACCTGGATTTGTTTAACACTTTTTACACAAATCTTAAACATACCCACTTAATATTTTTCTCCTTACTGCATGATCAAAGTCAGTCCTGTTATTCCAGCTCAGTGAGTTTGTCATATTAATGCAATAATGTATTCTTTAGGAATACAAGGTTTTCATCAGGAAGGCATTTCTGCCACAATGAGCTGCATCATTTAAAATTGACAGAAGTCTTTGGTGTGGGATGAGGTATAAACATTACCTACATAGTTAACAAATACTTATGCAAACATTGAGTTATATTAAATCAAATATACGTGATAAAACAGTACTGTAGATTTCATGGCAAATGTTGAACTGAAAGCAGAAATCACAAAGAAGCAGATAATAAAGGAGAAGCATTATGGAGCATAGGTTAGGCAATGCTACATGGAAGAAGTTATAAATAAAGCAAAGCACACTTGTCTACCGCTGATCATACTTCAACCATTAAGAGAAGTAACTTCATAGAGCCATCTTCATCTTGCATCAGTCAGTAAAACTCTAAAACACACTACAACTCTAAATTGCAACGTATGCCAATACTGGTGTTCGTCCTTCCTTTGAAAAATACGAACACTAATTAGGACAGACCAATACAGCCAAGGAAGGCTACAGTATGAACAGCTGCAGTGCAGTGCACTGACTTAGTTCAACAACTGTTTGTTACTCACACAAAAACAAACATCAAAACCGCAGTTGAAGATAGCAGACCAAATCAGGCTGCGAGTGAAATGCCTTTTGCCCGCCACAGTGAACCTTTTTGTTCTGTTCTGGGCTGTTGTGGGGTTGCAGAAGGTGGTGCAGCTGACCTCATCCCTGTTAAAAGCAAAAGCTACCACATAATCTTTTAAAACTGCAGTCCTATGTGGAATACCCCTTGACTCCTAGTGCTCCTGCAGATGATTTAACAAGTTAACAACAGAACACTCTACCAACTGTATAGTCTAATAAGAAAAGTGTGGAGTGCTTCCTTCTCTAACCCCCCTTACCGTGTTGGCATAAATTACCTTATCTTTAGACAAGGCTGCAGTTTTCCTGCAACTCCAATGCAGAAGAACAAGACCCTTTCACTACCCCAGTACCAGGAAGGTGAACCCTGTCAGAGCAGAATGGCTTTGCACATCTTGTGTTGGGCCCTCCAAAAGCTGGCTTGCAGAGAAAGTATTCTGTAGCATAGCCCAAATTATTTAAGTATCCCAAATGAGATGATTTAGAATATGTGTATGCTCCACACTCTCCACTTACTGTGCATGTGAAAGGGCATTTGCGGGAAGAACATTCTCTAAGCAGCAGCATGAAAAATGTAGTACCTTGCTTGTTCCTCCCACTCAGAGCTTGTGAGCAGAATGGAAGCTGAGAGACAGGGAAATACAGCTAGATTGCTTTGCAGATACAGATAACAAAGATCATAGGTGTTTACTTTCTTGAAGGACACAGCAAAAAAACCAAAAAAACCCACCAAACCCAAACTTAAGTTACACTGAAACAAATGCATTTCAGATATATAGACATATCACTCAAAACAGACTGAAAACTGATAGACTTTGTGTTTGATTTGCTTGCACTGAAAACCTGCTCTTCCTTGTTTATTCCTAACACAGTGCAGCAAACAGTGACACTTCGGTCAAAGATGTGACACTGCAGTTGACAGGGATTTCTCTAAGGGAAATTCAGGTATTCTGGAATTTATTCACACAATGTTCGTTTGAGATATTCAAAACAATTACTTTTTTGGCCGGCCGCAAGAGAGATCAATTTGACAGAATTATGGAAAAGGCTGAGCATGAACTTCCAGGTTGGCAGGTAATGAGCTATGCCTTTCACGGGGAACACATTTCAACTATGGCAGTGTTTAAATCATATTTATATAAATACGATAAAAATGAAGCAAAGGCTATCGTCATCTTTGAGTCTAAAGTAATTTCATTTCCCTATATTTAAAGTTATGAAATCAAAATAGTGCCTACTGTGAGCACAAATGTTCTACAGTAAAGAAAGACTACTGTACAGTAGATTTCTATTTTGCAGCTAAAAGTTATGCAGCATTATTAACATATTCTTAACTGATCTCCACATAATGTGCCTCTGGAAGCATCAAAACCTCACTGGTAAATACATGAGTAGATAAATGGGGCTTCTCCTTTCAGGGTTCAATAAAAATTTAAGGAAAAGAAAGTACTTTACATGTGATTTTGTAAGTATGTATTTGCTGCTTTTTAAAATCAAGAATTATTGAGAAGAACCTCCAGCTGTTTTCCATTCTTTATTTTGTCTGGCCATGCCTTTCTTTTTTCTTTCTTTTTTTTTTGTTTTTTAGTTAAAAGAAAGCATGACCTAGAAAAGTTTCATTTCCTTCCTAAAGCACAAACGACTAAGTCAGCTAGCTATGCAAAAGCAATAAACATATTCATAATGACTAGCTAAGGAGTAATATATTATCTTCAGATACCAGTAAGAAATCTCACACTGATTTGATACAGCTTTCAAAGATAGCTAAAGGTCAGATCACTTAAGACTTTTCTTCAGGGAAATTATGCAAGACATTTTTCCTCACAAAAGCTCTGTGACAAGTAAAACTACAATAAATTCAAGCTCTTCTGTATTAAAATGCTCAGTCCTTTCAAATCTCCTATTGAAGTCCTGCTTCCTAAAGCAGTCAGGAGAATGAGGAAAGACTGGATAAAACCAGACCTGATTCTCCAAAAAGCAGACAAGCTTTGTAATGAAATGCACTACCTGGGAGGGGTGGGGGAGGCAAGAACTAAACAAAAACGCATGCTAAACAAGTAGGGGAATCAGAGTTGCATTATGTAAATACTTGTAAATAAATATTTTTCAATAGTTTCTATTCTTATTTATCAAGCCAATTTTTTTTTTTTTTTGCATAAGCTTTACTCATTCCATGCTTTTGTTCTTCATTTTAGCACTTAAAAAATACGTTCTCTAACCACATGAGCAAACTTGAACCTTTGCGAGATTCCATCTTCCTCAGACTATCAGGTACTTTGTTTAAAATTAACCCAAAGCAATCAGTTATGGTGAGACATTCTTTGTAAGTAAGAAGGCATCTGACTTTTCTCTCCTCCTTTATCAAGTGTTTGGAGGTTAAGATGTATTTACTGATCTGAACTACACTTCTCTAATTTCCTACTCATTCTTGAGGGAACTGTTAATTAAACAGACACTTGTAAACCTTGTATACCATTAGATGGAAACAATATCCAGGTAAAGAACTGCAAAAGAATACAATAATTCCTTTGTTCACTAGCTGAGCCTTTCCAGGACATCTCAACAGCCTCCTAAGTCAACCACAGCAACATTTTCTCCTGTTTCTAATACATTAAGTGTTTCCAGACAAAATCAGCCAATATTTAGATGTGAGGAAGGGGTGGATTTTCCACACTAGAGGACTCAGAGCTCTCCATTTCTATGTGGGGCCTCAGCTCCTTTGCTGCAGTGATGTAGAGACTCAGCAAGACATTTTAGCATAAATAATGTTTCACTACTACTGCTCTCCTGAGCCACCACTAAACACTCTGCTGTTCACAATTCACAGCCCTTTCCTCATGGGTAGGCAGAGAAGGCAATGGAGGCCAGCACTGAATCTTGAGGTGCCTGTCCTGGCTGCCACAGCTGCCCTCAGCTTTTGAGGAAAACCCGCCATGGTCTCCAGTGCTAAGCCTCCAACAATAGGAGACTCTGTCCTGAGCTTGGGGAGACCCAGATGAGACATGACATGTAGGTCAATGAAGCAGCAGGGCCCTTGGGTGCATGTCTTGCACATTCCTTTTTATCCCCTCCACTAGGCTCCACTCAACATATTTTGCTGTTTCTAGGTGATCACTGTAGGTCCCTTCCAACTGAACTATTCCATGCTACTAACACTCAAATCAGCTATATAAGCCACCCCAAAACAGTATCAAATACATGCCCCTAAAAGCTCAGGAAGAGAGATTCAATACATTAAAACACATTCAAGCACAGCACTGCAAGTTTTTTAAAATACTGTCTGCCTCTTAAAATACTGTCTCGTTCTCCGTTTCTGCAGCTCTGACAAAAAGAATTCAAGGGCTTTCAGGCCATCTTCTTCAAAAAATAGCAAAAACCACTAAGAAATTTACACAGCAATGCAGAGGCAATGTGCATTTCCCAAGACATCAAACATACAAAAATGTTACAGGGGAAAAATTTACACTCTGGTACAGCAGCTGTAGCACTGCATTGGAAACCCTGGGGTGCATACAGTGTTGTGGTGATGAGCATGGAGCTGGATACACAAGTCTTGGCTTCCCCAGTGAAAAGGTCAGCAAGGAAAATCAAGTAGCAGGGGCTGGTAGGCACAAGGTGGCCCACTAGATTCACTCTGAATCAAGGCAATTACCTCCATACTACCCTGAGGTCAGCATGCTTCTCCTGGGCTAGATGGGGCTCTCACTGCTCAGGCCAACAACAATCCTTGAATCTGGGAGTATAAACCCAGTGCCTGGTAAAGTATCACCCACACTAGAAAACTGTTAACTTTACACTCTCAAGTCATACACAAACCAAACACAGATTACCCTGAAAAGAAAACTCACTTCATGATTAAACTATTCCATTAGCTACGACATACCATATTTTTTAAACTCTACAGAACTAAAAGATATGGGATGGGTTCTTAAATGGTTCTGTTATGTCTCTCTGGTCAAAATTACCAGTCTCTATATTGTCATGTTTTGTGGCATAAATAGCATATTTCTGATTTATAAGTGACAAATAATAAGAAGAACAGTATTTGATTTACTGAAATCCAGTCAAAAAAACCCCAGCCCTCCAGCATTTTATAGTAACAGCATCCAAAAATACCAAAGTGACTGAAGCACAGAAGACAACATATTTTAAGCACTATTAACAAACATATCAGATGCCCAGAACTAAGGTCCTTTTGCCAAGTAGGAACAGCAACTAGATAAAAATTATCTTTCATATATAAAAGCATAGAAATTATTGCCTTGACTTTGGTACGAAAACACTGTTTAAGGTTATTTGGCCTTATAATTCATGCCAAACCAGTAAAATGAATTTGGCTTATAGTCAAATAAATCAGCAGAGTTATGTTGACTCCTTCCTCTGACTCTTTCCTCCTTTTATTCCAAAACCTGAAGACATGGCAAAACTGATCCTGTTTTGCTCTTGTAATTTATTTTTCTAGAAATAAATCTCAGCAAGACCACAACTTTAATTTTTTAGAGTTGGGTGTGATTTCTTTTTTCCAGGTAAGCGTGTTATACAAGGGCAAATACTATTTTAAAGTATTACTTACAGATTGCCAAGCAAGAGATTCCATGATTTGATGTTCACAACGTTCCAGATGCTTTATCATTTCCCGTGTTAGGCTTGGCTCTGCTCTAATAAAGCTTTCGATCACCTTGTAGAAGTCAAAAGCTTTTAAACCAAATACATTGAGAATCCATGGGAAAGACAAGTCTGTTTCAGCACTGGTACCATCACTTTGTGAAGCATTTCCTGAAGGGAAAATGGACTAAAATTATCATAAGTATTACATTCTTTCACTTTTGATTTTTTTTCCTTTTTGTATTTATTGAACCATTGCTAGTTCAGACATTTCTGTGAGTTGTTTTTTTCGGGTTTTTTTGCTCTTTATTTTATATATTAGAACAATAACAATAATTATCAATAAATAACAATGCTATTTAAGACCTTAGATTTAACTTACTGCCATATGTAGCCATGACAACCTCAACAGCACACGCCAAAAGAGATGTGTGGAAGATGTTATCATTCAGAAGTGTGCTAAAGAGAAAGGAAGTTATTAGTACTTGTCCTAAGGTTAAAATAGCACACTTCAATAACAAGTTAAGGGCAAGTACCTGAAATTCTGCACTGAGAGGCGCTCTTCCTCCTGAAATATATAAATCAGACCAAACTGGTGAATATTCTTAGTATTTCTAAATGCACAGAGTACTAAGCTACCAGCGCTAAACTTACCGACTTCAGCATAGACTCCATTACTCTGTAATAGAGACGTACTCCAAGCCTGTATCTCTGTTAGAAGAAGAAATTCAAGGGTATTACAAGAAGTTTTAACAGACTACAACAGGTAGACTCTTGTGTTTTAACAATCCAGGACATGTCCAGTTTTTGACAGAGCCACCATAAAGAAGTTATTGTCCCCAGTTCCATTTGCCAATAAGACTGGAGATGCCTCAAAGTACTAAGGCGTGTGGCTACCCCAACCACATGAAAACCTAACCAAGTGTAACAGCATAAACTGCGTCCACGTTGATTCACTGCTAACAGGATAAAAAGCAGGGCTGACAGACAGGAAGGAGACTGTCAAATACAAACTTGGTTGGATTTATTTTCCAAAATCCTTGTTCAAAACACAGCTGCCCTACTGATTTTATAAGGAAGTGAGTCACCTTTTGCAGTCTTAGGCCAAGTTACCTTAATGAATGCCAATAGATGTTTCACTAAATGCATTTTGCCCAGCAATTTTCGCATTCTTCAGTAAAAGATTTCCAACATATTTCCACCTGGTTCATATTGCTCGTTATATATTAAGAGGAATTTAAATATTATCTTTACAGTGCTTAAAAAAAATACTCATCAATTTGAAAAGAATACTGTTACTTTTTATCATTAGTGATCTGCACTGATCCCAGCCAGTAATTTAGGTCTCACATTAGGTAGTACTAACAGTGGTTCAAATGAGTAACCCTCAGTGCAAATGCTACTTACCTGTGAGCCAATTTCAGCCCATCCCTGTCCAAATGCTTCAGCAAATTTCTTTTTGAAGATGTGGTGAAGACTTTCTACTCTTTTCAGGATACTATCGTGAGGGTTCACTGTGCAATGCTAATAAAGTACATGAAGCAAAGCAGGGGAAGGAAAGGCAAAGAAAAGGACATTTTACTTAAACGTCAGTTTAATGCTTTAATCCTGCTTTACTTTGTAACATCTCTCAATCAGCTCACCAGCATAAATAAAAATGGAGTATTTAAAAGAGTAGAGTACATCATCTTCTCTCCTTTTATACCCCGTTCTTCTTATATCCAGTATGGACATAAATGAATTTTAATATTTAGCGCAGTAACAAAAATAAAAAAGCACTTATAAGGTTCCAGTACATATTAGTTAGATAGAAGTGCTTTCTAAAACAGGTAACTACATTTAAACCATCCCAATTAAAACATATTTCTTCAAAAACTGGTTATTAATAAAGGAGCTTTCAAAACATGTGAATAAGATCTATTTATAGATGTATATATGTATAGGTGTATATTTTAGTTGAGTGGTAATTCCAAGAATCTTTAAAACAAAGCTTCCTTGTAGTAACTTACGTTGAAATATGTGATGAGAGTATCTGATGGTTTATCAGGTGCTGAGTTTAAAATCATAATCAGTTGTTGAATGTTAGTCATCGCCGCTCTGGAAAAATACAATAAAATGCATACTAAGCATGAGGGTTGGCATGACAGTTTCCATAAACTGAACAGTGATACTACCAAAAAAACAAATAATAAAAAAAAAAAATATATATATATATAAAAAAAAAAAAAGGAAAAAAAATTTTACTTCTCACTCTACTTATCAAACAACCTGCTAGGGAAAACCATTGCACTGTGTTAACTATTGTGAATTCTAATAATGTTGTTTACCCAATAATCTAATTGTTTACTTATGGATTGCAATAATTTTAAGAACCAAAATAATTAGTGTACTAATTTCTCTCCTAACACCTAAGAAACAGTTTGATTCTTCTACAGTACTGTTACTTTCTGAACTTTTCATTCTGCTTTTTGGTGGAGTTGTGTGTTTGCCTGTTTTAACTTTCTGTGTCATTTAACTTCAATTTGGCTCCTATCACCACACAAATAAGTGCAAAAGGAAAAAAAAAGTGTTCAATCATTACTATTGTATCAGTGTAAAGATGCAATTTTCCTTAATCTGTTTTTAGAAGGTTTTGGTAAAATAACTTCTGTCAGAAATCTATTAATGATAAGAAACAGCATAGAGACAGTGGAAAAAAATATAATGAAAACACACACCTGATTCTCATTGTGCTTTGAACTAGTACTTACACTAATTCTTTTCTGTTACTTTCTATATAAATGACCTGATACAAATCCACTGATAAAAACTATTAGATTCTCTCCAGTCTCAGGGGGCTTTAAAGCAGATCCTAAGTGTCTAAGTTCAGAAATATGACATTGTGAGAAGAGTCAATAAGTACGGAGCTTTCAGGATATCCTATCAGGGTTCTGTTTAACTCAGGGAAAGTCAGTGATACACTATCCACTTTATGCTGGTGATCAAGTATTTGCTGCCATCTACTGACACTTCAGTGGCTTTATGAAAAACAGTTACCACAGCTCAAAATCAGTGCTGGTGAATAGGCCTTCACGTGAATTGCCTTAAATGGCAACAGTTTTGGAAAACTCAGAGCAAAGCCCAAGTGTGGATGGGGAGAATCTAAATATCTCACTAGACCTCCTCTCGAGATCAAAGTCAGTTTAGTACATTTCAAATTCTTAGCAGTGCAGAAACTTCATACCCTGGACTTTCTTTATGTCAAGAACTTCCTTCCATTTTAAGAACTTTAATTATGCATCTTTCACAGTATTAGAGGGCTTTAACTGTACTATATTTGAAAAATGTCAACATCTATCTATAATTGTTAAAAATGGGATTTGTTGTTGTCAATGACCTTCTTGTTAAATATGCTGGATGTTATAGGTGGTCTAGTTCCTGGCATTGCACATTCAGTCTGGGAACCAAAAAATAAACTGATTCCTTTGTGGCTAAAAACCTTCACTGGCAGTTAAAGATTTGAAGCATAAGACTGAAAGGGACCACAAGGCAATCAAATAAAGCCTTTCGCAGTCTGAGGCAATTAAAAGTTCTTTTATGTACTGATCAATATCTCAGCTGTGTGTCTCCTTTTATTATTTTTATGAAGGAGCTTTTCAGAACCTTGCTGCTCTTTTGGCAAGAAAACAGTTTCTGGAAATGGAATTGAGCAGATTTATAGTGGATGCAGAAGCCCTGAGCCCAATTCATTCTTCCCCAAGCAACTTCCACTGCAGAAGTATTATTAATAAAAACAAAAATTATTTTACTCATTTGAAAAAACTGAAGTAATAATAAAGGGTACAATATTTTAACTTCTCCATACCATGTTAAAATTAAAGGAATTTATACATTAAACATAGAACAAAAATTCACTGTTTGATTTCCTTAAACCTTAAGAATTACTGTCCGTGAAGATACTTCTCTCCCTACGTAGCACATGGCATTGCAGTCACACATCTGATTGGTTCTTGAGCGTCCAGGAATTTCTAAGCACAATCAGGCAAAACCACACTGATTTTATCAAAAAATTACATGGCACAAGGGAAAAATTGTGCATGCAAATCTCCTTTCCTCTGGTTAACTGAATTCAAGCTTGCAGTTTTTCTGCATCTGATTACAGATCAAATGACCGCCAATTAATACTACATTTCCAACACATCTGTCCATTTTCCCAATTGAACAAAGTATGTTGGCACTCTGAAATGTTCATATTCACAATACAGGAAAAATACCAAAAGTAAGTACTCTGAAATGCAAATCTTCCCATACAGAAAAAACAATATTAAGAAGCCAAAGATCAAAGAAGAAATGTGTGTGCATATGCGGTTTGGTATCACAAAAGGAAGCCAGAAAATAGACAGCTATGATAAAACACCTTGAAAGAAAAACTCATACCGAACAGGAGTCTGTGGAAGTATAAGACTAATTTCTTCCTCTGGACTGTTTTTCACTGGTGTCCTCTCCAACTGTGAGCTACAGAAATGGAAAACAAACTTATGCAAAACTAATGTAATTCAAAAAACAATGTTTTCTATATTGAGTTATTAATCCAAAGAGACAACTGTGGAACATATTTTTAGAAGATCTAGATGTCCAACCACTCCAGTTGGTAAAACAATGGAATTTAAATTTTCAAGTAGATTTGCTTTGAGCAGAATGTTAGCTAGACTAGATGACCTCCAAAGTTTTCTTCTTTTTCCTTTTCTAAATTCTATTTATAAACAGCTTAATTTATAGAGAGAGATTATATTACTTCCTTTTTAATTCAATTTTAAATCACAGTATTTTTCTAGTATATATTCAGGCTCACACGGTGAGCTCAATATCAAATTATGGAAATTTTGAATTGCCAAGAATTACTGGAATTTAGGTGTATAACTAAAAAAGAACTCAAACAAATAGAATCATAGAATACTTCAGGTTGGAAGGGACCTTTAAAGGTCATCTAGTTCAATCCCCTGCAACGAGCAGGGATATCTTCAACTAAATCAGGTTACTTAACCTCACCTTGAATGTTTCCAGGGATGGGGCATCCACTACCTCTCTATGCAACCTGTGCCAGTGTTTTACCACTCCCATAATAAAACACTTTTTCCTTCTATCTAGTCTAAACCTACCCTCTTTCAGTTTAAAACTATCACCTCTTGCCCTATTACAACTACTAGACTCTGCTAAAAGAAGTCTGTCCCCATCTTTATTGTAAGCCCCCTTTAGGTACTGGAATTCTGCTCTAAGGTCTCCCTGAAGCCTCCTTTTCTCCAGGTTGGAAAACCCCAACTCTCAGCCATCCTCCATATAAGGAGTGGTGCTCTAGCTCTCTGATCATTTTCAGGGCCCTCCTCTGAGCTCACCCCAGCAGCTCCAGGGAGTGTGCCTGGGCATACGCTGTTTATTCTGCTCAATCAACTGTCCCACGCAAACTACCACTTCCCAATTTGTGGGTACAGGTCAGAAGTCAAAACGGGCTCAAGACCACTTGCAGCAGGCAGCTTCCAAATGCCACTATCCATTTCCAGAAAGGAGAAATGCTGGGACAGTGAGGTCCCAAGCCATTTCATGCCAGCTGGTTCCAGGGCCATTACACTGTCTCAGCCACATCTAATCAACTAGCATGACATGGCTTCTGCCTCCTCCTTACAATCCCTCAGCTTTCAGAGTAAGAGTTAGAGCAGAGCTTCCAAATTATTTTATGATAGAGTCACAGTCAGATGTGATTTTTAAGTGATAATGTAAAGCAAGGCTGGTTATGCCAGAAATACCTTATCTGAACGACAAACCTAGAAGGTCAACAGGATACAGAGATCTCCATTTATAACACAAGGGGGCAGAAAGCAACCCAAGTTCAAATTTTCTACTGTAAAGTGAAAGCAGTAAAAGGAAATATTACCATGCAACGACATCAGGCTGTAGAGTTTCATCGTGATTCAGAAATAATCTTGCATCTATATCTTTGTTTTTGAGATAGAGCTCGTCATACTGTTTCAAGATAACTTCAACCTCAAAAAAAATTGGAAAAAAACCAAATTTGTTTTATAGGAACAAGTCCGACAATTTACTGAAAAATATAAGTTAGTCCTACCTCATAAATACAACAGCTGAAACACACCCACAGGAAAATGTTTATAAGAGAAAACAATCCAAGATCTTTTCGAAGAAATGTAGGTCTTGACAGGGTAGAAGAGCTAAAAATAGCTATAATGGGAAGCAGATCTGGAAATCTTTCCTTCCAGTAAAGAGTGGTGTCTCCAGGAGCAGGAAATATAAAATGCTTGTTCTTAGAACAGTTGTTGGACAATCAGTTTGGTCCGTTTCTGATGGTTTGGAGATGGAGGCCAATGCTCAAACTCAAATATTCTTGTTCTAAGATTTTCCCCATTTCATATTAATACCTTTGTACTGGTGTAGTTCTTAAGAGATGTGCCTATTTCTGCAAAAACACAGGCATTTCAAATCCACTTTGTTGTTCTTTAAATAACTGTTAAAAGTTTCTTAGTTGATTAGATCCCAGACTGATACGGCTTCATATTGCACAGAAAAGTTTGTTGGATTTTTTCGATGGTGTGGTTTATTGGTTTGTTGGGGTTTTGGGGGGTTTTTTGGGGTTTGGGGTTTTTTTTTGTATTTTGTTTGTTTTTAATTATTATTTTTAATTTTTTAAGTGACTAGCATTAACTTGAAGTCTGTTTTTTTTTTTTATTTAGGCCTCCACTTCAAACCTGCTGCTGTGCTCCTGCAGAAGTAGGCAGTCACCTCAATTATCTGTTCCCTGAGCCCTTAAACATATTAAATGATGCTGGCAAATTCTTGTTAGAAAAACAGACAACAGTGCATATGAACCAAATTAGTCTCCTCTCAGTTCCAAGAGAGAGAAAGCTGCAAATATCTCCTACATAGCTTCACTCCTTACCCTCCTTTTACCTTCACCAAATGGATTTGCTCCAAACTGATCTCACAGTTAAAACTTTAGGATGAGGACTACTAAAGATTATATTTCAATTCTCATTGCACTATTTTTTGTATTTAAAAAGTTAACCTTATTTTTATTATTTTCCCAATGGTTTATGCATTCTTTTTATCTAAAATATTTTAGTATTTCATAAACTTCTAGAAAAAAACAGAAGCTCTTAGACAAAATAGCTTTACTGGGATAACTGGAAAGAAACTTTCAGTCAAAAATCAGAGCTCTGTATTAATCTATTCATCAAAAGGTTTTTCTTGCTTTGGAAGTAATATTAAAATTTATCAAAAGTTCAGTGGTTTTGTTATGAAAATGCAAGTCAATTTAAACGTGCCACATTACTAACTATTGTACTGATGATGTCACCTATGGCTGATGGTTATTTGGATTACACATATGAACCAACTATCTCTGAAATATAGCTGCGATCTTCTGCTTTGGCATTCAAGGTGCTCAAGTTTCAGGAGCAAGGATAATGTGACTGGACTTTTCTTCAAATGCATTGTTTTTTAAAATTTTTACCAGCAGAGTCTTAGTACTTTTGATACTATGCTTAAGTTGAGCACCCTTAGATAAAAACCCTCTCACTGGAGAATAAGCTGTTTAATGACCTTTGCCTGGAAGTTCATACAGGCTGTCCCAACTATATATACACACATAAATTAAGAAGTCTAAACAGGTTACTGATACCCTGAAATTAATTTAGGAAGAGATTAACATCTTTAGTAGGTCTTGTACTTTGTTCCCCACCCAACGCACTATGAAACTGAACAGAAGATACACCTGGCTGAACCCTGCAGACTTATCAGTCTGATAAACTTCAGAGCTGCTTGTTTCCAGGTTACCACATCTATCTGAGACGTGCAGCTAGACCTACTCTTTCAAGAACGATGAAAGGAAAACACATTGCAAGAAGTTACCTACTAAGGTGCACTCTTGGATGCAACTGCATAGAGGTAACCTGCTGCGTTCAGGCTACAGTTCGGCAAGATGAAAGTAATTCTGCATGGGCACAGCAAGCCAACTCTGCCAAGTTGTGAAACTGAGCCTAATCTTTCAGATACCTTTCCAACATCACTACAGTAACACGTCTCATTTATATTTAAATTTAGGTATGTAATTTAAGACTGTTTGCATTCACAGATTGACTTCAGAAATGTAATATTGTAATACTTGTGTTTTAGATGAAGAGCCTTACCAAGATCATGGATATACAATGCTTATGTCATGTTTTGCTTTGAGCAGAAGGACTGGTTTAGCCTCAGGAGATTCATTTAATAAATTCAAATGTAAAAGCTAAACATACTTTATGAATTCTGAAATCCCTGCTAAGCCACATTCCTGAAAAACAATGCATTTTGCTAGATGATTTTAGAAGAACCTATTAGAACTTCATCAGTGTGTAAAGGGAATCTTAAGCAATGTATCATAGGTAAAGCATTGTTGTTGGTGTTGGGTTTGTGTGGCCAGGTTCTAGCAGCAGGTTTCTGTGAGAAGCTGCCAGAAGTTTCCCCTATGTCAGGTAGAGCCAGCGCCAGAGAGCTCCAGAACAAATCCACCACTGAGCCAATTGGGAATGGAGGGAACACCTCTCTGGTATCATAGTTAAGAAGGCAAAAAAGTTATGGGCATATGTAATTGCAGCCAGACAAGACAAGAGCGATAATGTGTGAGAGGAACAACGTTGCAGACACCAAGGTCAGTGGAGAAGGAGGGGCAGGAGGTGGTCCAGGCACTGGAGCAGAGGTTCCCCTGCAGCCTGTGGTGCAGACCATGGTGAAGCAGCTGTGCCCCTGCAGCCCATGGAGGACCACAGGGATGCCGAGATCCACCTGCAGCCCATGGAGGAGACCCACAGTGGAGCAGGTGGGTACCTGAAAGAGGGCTGTGAACCCATGGGCAGTCCACGCTAGAGCAGGCAGGGACCTGAAGACCCATGGAGAAAGGAGCCTCTACTGGAGCAGGTTTCCTGACAGGAATTTTGTTGCTAATAAATTCAGCAAATATCTCCAAGTTCAGTCTGTTTTGCTCGTGATGGTATTCAATGAGTGATCTTTCCCCCATCCTTTTTAAGTTCATGAACCTTTTGTTCTATTTTCTCTCCCCTGTGCAGTTGTGGAGGTGAATGATAGAGTGGCTTTGGTGGGCACCTGACAGTCAGCCAGGGTCAAACCATCACTGTCTTAAATTTCTCCACTTACCTCTGGTAGTCCATTTGAAGCTACAATACCAGCAGAATTCAAGAAAGGAACAAAGCTTGTGAGATACACATTTTTGACCTAATGAAAAGAAAAAATGTAACATTAGCGGTATACAGTTAGCCATGCACACACTGCTTTCACACCTTTAAATCAAGAAACTGAGACATTTCTGTAATGCACTGTTTTGTTTTCAGTAAAGCAAGAATGAAATTCCTTATATATCCAAAACACAGTTTTGCAGCAAGCACTCCACTGCTTGAACTTTCAGTGACTAAACTGGGAAAGAACTGCACTCTTCCCAGCCCTCTCATATTTCTACTTCCATCATCCATGTGGGTATTCAAAAATCAGTACTTTTACAGGAACAGATTCATCAATCAAGGAAAAGGGGAATGGGGTTTTTTAAGATCCCCCAGAGATGCAGTATGCTTGTTACATACATTTTTTCATCATGGGATGCAGCTCTGAAAGCCCATCAGAACAGCCACGCACCTACATATTACATGCCGTGATCAGCCTATAACTCTATATTGCACTCTTCACAGTTCAGTTTCCCTGGCAAAATTATCACTCATACCAAAGAGCTTGTTTTGGGTTTTTTTGTTTTCTTGTTTTTTAAGCTACTTACTAGAGAATGTATAGAATGGTAGAATACCTTCACTATTGAACTTGAGAGAATAGTTAAGCTGGCATTGGTATTGACATTTAAAACAAGACTATTTAAATAAATACATATTCCAGATGGGGTTTAGCAGCAAGACCTATCAGACATTAAAAAGCAGGCATTACCTCATCTAAATTACAATCATGCTCTTTACAAAGGATTTCAATAATCTTTGTATCGGTATCAAGTTGCTTTGCAGTCCGTGTACTCCTGTTCTGACCCCTTCTTGGGGTTCGAGCTGAACCATTAACAGTCGCTGCAGTCATAGCAGACTCTGGAAAGATAGTCAGAACCATCATAAGGTTAGAGTCATCTTAAGAAAAAAGAAATTTTATAATATTAAACCAAAAAGATTACATTTTTATGTAGCTTTTCAGGTTTTCCTTATTTTCCTTTTCCTTTTTTCAGCTGGATAAGAAACCTTCATTACAGAAAACCCATACAAAAATAAAGTTAATTTTTAAATTCCTGTATCCATATTTGACATTTTGTTTTTAAACAGCTATTCTTCACAGATGTAACAGCACTTTTTGTAAGTAGCTTTGAATAAGCACCTGTTCTGCAAAACTGGGAAAGTCTTATCTTTTCACAGATGCGTAACTATTTTTTATATTTTTACAGAACTGTAAAACAGGAAGCTGAAATATGAACTTCACTCTACATGTCTGAAGGTTAATAAATCAATTCAGGACTTAAGTGCCAGTGGGAACCTGGAATATGGTCCTGCAGTAAATTTCTCCTTTCCCCAAATACGCCCAAACAAATAAGCAGAAAGAAACAAGTTTACCTTGAAGGAGATATAAAAAACCCTGAATACCTTTAGTTAAAAATACTTCATTTTGTTAAGCTCAAAGTAGATGGCTTCAATACCGTCAGCTTGAAATATGTCAATTGTATTAATAATGTACATTAATATAATTAAATTTTGTTGGTTTAAACCTGGCACACTACTCAGCATGCTGTTCTCATCTGTAACTTCATTTACATTGGACAATTGTTCTGAGAAACTCTGGCTAACTACACTGCTGGGATGGTCGCATCTTAATCCCCTCAGCCTCAGTCAGATCATAAAGCTTGACATCACTCAGCACACAAAGCTTCTTGGTCATGAGGATTTGAACAATACATTGTGTTATTTGCTAAAAGAATGAAGAGCTGTTTGATAGTTATAATATCATACACAGTTTCACATTAGAAATCTAACGCTATGCATTTATGACAGTGATACTCACATCTGCAATTTAGTCTCAAGTGGCAGCATTTTTTTTTCACAGAACCAAATTGTTTCTAACAATGAGCTCCTAAATCAGTGTGAGCACAGAGCTCAAAAACAGGTAGTTTCAATTCAGTGTTTTTTGAAAAGTCTCTGCTTAATAGTATATGATAAGCAGTAGCACGTCTCTCCTATTAGAAAGAACAAATTTAAATTCAAAACAGCACTGGAAAAGGGCAGTGATTTCCTTGTTCCAAGCCTGCTCTTTGCCACCCTTTACATTGGCATTAGAATAAAAGCAAGGTTATTTGTTCTCACCTGCAACAAATGATTACTAGGTCAGATAAATATCCACCAAAACATGGAACTTAAAGAATATAGCATTGACTACATCACCTATTCCATGACATTATAACCCAGGCAGATGTTTGGTTTTGAAACAAAGAAATTAGGCTAAAAATATCAGGTTCACATCCCAACCCAGCAGAGGATTAACTCATTATCAATTCCATAGCTTGCTGAAGAAAATAGTTAACCGAAATATAATTCTACCTTTGAAATTTGCCATACATGTTTACTTTCTGTGCATTTTTAGTGAGGTTTCTCAAGTTTTTGTACTGAATGTACAAAAACTTACTGCTGAACAGGAGTTGCTATAGTGAAAACCTATTATATTTTTAGTTAAAAAACTGACACTTGCAAATAACAAAGGAGTTGTCATAAAAGCAAAGCTATCTACATGCTACCTCTACTGTTTTATTTTGAGCTTTTATTCACCACATATTTGTTTTAAATGTCTGTATAGTCCAGTATCTTGTGCATTTCTGCTGTCCTCATACTGTTATACATCAGTGAAGTAAGAGAGTAATAGCACCATCATTTCCTTTTGTAACTCAAAACAAACCTAAATAATAGTTCTCAGTTATAATCTACCCAGAACCTGAATTCTTTTACCAAATTAAAACTGCTGTTTTAACAAGTCCCTAAATAATTTGCATGGGTAAAGGACATAGCAAACAGATGACAGGAAAAAAAAAATTAAATACATTGCCGCATTCAGATAATTGAATTCAAGTTCGCTATCATCTAAATTGAAATAAAACATAAAAAATCCATTTTAATAAGCTTAAAAAGTTTTATTATGTTAATTAGGAATGTTAGCATGACTAATAGAAATTTAATCAATTTAATTTCTACTTCAGTGAACAAAAAAACTAAACTCCTTACTGTATGGTTCCTTGAGCATAGCAGGGGGTGACAGTTTGATAAAATAATCTAAGACACACAGCAACAACTGGAAGGAAATCACCAGGTCATCCTCCACTTGCAACACTTTACCTGCAAATATTGAAAAGGGTGAAAAAAGCCTTTGTGAGATGCATGACCTAATTTTAGAAGTAATTCTGGAAAACAAAGATTTCAAAGTTCATATAATAAAACACTACCATTAGAATTCAGAAAGCATCATACACGACGACAACGTTCTTTAAAGGTTATTGGCTCTAAAGAGGTTTGTTGCTTTAGAGACAGCAACATATACAGATACATATACACAAACTTACTGTGCAGAAAACTCCTGCCTTCAGTGCTCCCTCGTGATTTCTTTTTCATTTTACTGCAGTGTGGTAATGGTGAAGGCTATTTTACTTACATGTACCTCTTACTTCTGAGTAGTTCCTCCTTACTTTCTTTTTTGTGCCCTTATGCAAGCTCTGTGGAAGCTGCTAAATATTCAGAAAGCAGGAGCTGCTAGTATACGGCAGAGAAATTCTAAACATTCTAACACACATTTTACAGGCTAACAGCCTGTCAAATATATATGAAATTACTTAAGTCACACAAACAATAGCATGAAGACCACTTTTAAAGCTGCATTATTCCATATGCCAGGGAAGATCTCCAAGAGAGCATGCATTGCCATGAAAAATTTGAAAAGCCAATAAGGACTCAAAACAGCTACAGACCCCTACTTGTGCTCTACTTACACGTCCAATTTTTGTATTTATTTTTCTATCAGAACTAGCAAGCAATACCCAGGTTCTCCTGCAACTATTTGCTGATAAATTTTAGCTTTCATTGTTCTCAAGAAAAGGCAGGCTAGAAAAACTTTTTTTGGTTTTGCTTTATGCTAATGCTTGGAGAATTCTAGTGAAAAAGCTCCATGAAACTCAGGTGACCCAAGACCAATTTTGATATCAGAGATGTGTAGACTTTGCTGGTAACACACACCTTGAGTAAGCAAAAATTAAGATATATGATTCATTCCCTCTGTAGGAGTAGTACAATAAGACAGGACTCCACAGACTACTACAATTGTTTTATCACTCAACTTTAACTTATGCCTTTTCAAGAAAGATGCACCATATTCAAAGGATGTGATTACAATATCTTATTATTAAATATATTTTATTTACACATATTACATATAAATATATATACGTTATAAACATACAGCATTATAATATATATTTATTTTATATATAATTTTATATATAATATAAAAAATCTGTCAGTCTTTTCAGGTAATCGTCCATTATTAAAATACTGGCAGACTATAAAGCACTTCAGAATAGACTCAAATACAGAATATCAACCTTTAAAGTAAAAGAAAAAAAAATCTTAGAAATCTTAAATATTTATATTTCTATACAGAAAGTAATACCAGTGACAACAATAGCCAGATTGTATTAAAAAAATATTACTAAGTAGTTATGAAAGCCAGGAAATTCAAACATTCTGGGCTTGTATGATGCATATTTGTAATAAGGATGCTAGTTTCATAATGGACATGTAAAACAAACTCACTTCAACAATAATTATCAAAATAACTGTCTTTTAATCAAAACTCACCTTTTGCCAGCAAAAAAGTAATCCAGTAATTTTTTAGGACTAATACAGAACTGAGTTCAGCAGAAATCCTGTAGAGAGACAAAAATACTTTGCATTGACAGCTCTGTGATAATCTAAACTGTAATTTCTGAAAACATGCTTCAGTCTGTGGAATTATTTAAGACAACAGGCAACATTCCCCATGTACTTCAGTTTACTAAAAATCTCATTCCATTCTCTATGTAATTATGACCACACATCTGAAAAAATTAAGTCTGTAAAGCCATTCAAGAATCATGAAATATCAGTATCATCCCTGGAAAAGACAGGAAACGTAGGAAATTCATATAACTGTTACAAGCTGTTTTCTCTTGTGTCTTTGACCAACGCCCTGTTCTCCGGCCACAGCGTGAGAGCTCAAGCTCATTTTGGAGTTGCTAAGGCATTTTTTAGCACTCTCATTTCTTGCTGTGATTAGGAAGCTCACTCTCCAAATGTTCATTTCCACCATGTCAAGACATATGCCATTGGATGAGCGATCCTTCATGAAGGAGATATATATATGTAATATACACAGTCATATATAGATATATAATTTCTGAGTCTCTCATCATGTCATTAAAATTCAAAGTCCCCACCAAGGCTAAATTAAACACGACACACTACAACTTCAGTCAGTCTTGAAGGGTTAAAAGATAAAATGCCGTCATGTTTTATATCTTATCTTGACAAACACAATCTAGGAAAATCAAACTTACTCACTACTAGGTTGTTCCAGATAAATAAGGCCACAAGTCCTAGAAAATAAAAATAAATTCATGTTTTTGAACACTTTTCTGTAAGTGAACTATGCAGTATCTTTGACTTCAATGCAGTAAAAAAATACAATAGTTCACAAAACATATTCTAACTTTAAAAAAAAAAATGCTGGTTGTCAGAGAACAAATTAACAACAGATCAACTACAGCCCTGCCAGAGTTGAAATTATGTTGTCACTTGCATACTTATGTCAAAGCTTAAACAGCAAAACCATTTTACCTTGATATAATAAAATCTGTTTTCTTCCAGAAAGACAAGATTTGTACATACATTGTTACTCAGTGTTTCATACAACACAGCAAAGTGTGCTACTGCTGCACAGAACACTCTGTAAAGGGCATTTTAAAATCTTTAGTATTTCTGCAGTGTCACTGCAAGCCTTGTGGTATAAGGCTGCTTCTCAATTATTCTAGGTACACCATTTCAAGAAATAAATTCAGTTTATTCAAAAACAAACTAGGAAAACAAAAATTTAGACAAATCTTGTTTGAAAAAATCGTTACTGCAATCCAAGGTTCAAAAAAAGTAAAAGTGAAGTTAGAGGAGGGACAAAAAAACCAGAACATGCCTGTGTACATCTGCAATCACACTTATGGGGCCCAGAAAAGACTTGCAATTAATAAAAACAAATTATTTAAAACTTTCACAGAATTTCACAGCTTTAAGGCAACTATAAACTTTACAGAAGTATTGTCATATACATATTGCCCAGAATAACAGTAAGTGGGATTGGTTGGACTTTGAAAAGACAAATAAAGTTTATATCACATTTATGTCTTCAACTTATAAACTACCAAGGGGCACCTACTACGCCTTTCAAGGGTCATTTAAGGGATACTTTGTGATTTCAGGGGCAAAATGTTAAAGAAAATATTAGATAGTAAACCAATCCGCTTATATATCTGTAAAAAGCTTGAAGTGAGTAGCAATCACTTGTCATGCTACTCTTACTACTGTTTGTGCTGCAACAAAGGGATTGTTTAACAAAGCATTGTAATAGTTATGGAGTAAAACATAAGATGTGTTTATTCAATGTATGTTAACAGTTCCATTTCACTGTTCTGTAAATATTAGCACACAGAATTTAAATGGACTCCTGTAATACACAGTTTGAAAAATTCAAATACTTAATTGTTGACAGGCATTAAGAAATCATAATTTCAAAATGAAAAAATGTACTCTACCTTTCAAACTTGTGGTATAGTGCAACTAATACATCATATTTCTTTTTCAGCCTTGATACAGTGCTATCAACTTTAGTGCTTACAGTATCCATGTTAACATCCACCTCTTTCAGAAACTGAAAAAATGTGCATACACTGAAAAATAAGGAAAAAAATGACAGTATATCACAACGCTAAGAATGAGAATCATGAAATAGCTCTTAAAAAAAATTAAAACACAACCCCATCAAAACTCATTGCCTCATCTCACTAGACCCCAGCATCTTTTTACTACTATTATTCTTACTCTCAGTGACAGAGAACTCTGCCTTGGGAAACACTACTTGTTTACTTCAAGCCCCACCTTTACATTTTCCAGATGTAGGAATACTGTTCAACCAGGTAACAGAGGTATGTCGCAGTATGGGCACTACTGTAGAAGGAAAATTTTCTTCTAAAGATAGTATCTGTGCAAGCCAAGTAGGAATTTCCTAACTAGACACACCTTTCTTCTTATTCTGCCAGTAAAACCGCAAGTATCCAACAAACACATCTCAACTCTTCTGTTCTACTTTAGAAATACTCTTACTACTCCAAGAATGTGAATGTTGGTTCCATTCATTCTAAATAAAGACCTAGGAGTGAAAACTGAGATGAATGCCTTCAATTACACGGAATTTCAAGTCTTGCAACAGGTACCAGGGCAAGGACATTCCCACCCTTTGGAAACACTATTGTACAGAGGACCAAAGTTCTCCCTACTCATCCATGTAATATGATGGTCATCAAGGGAGCACTTCGTTGTTATGTTGATAAGCAAAATGGGCAGATTGCTAAAAATCAAAGAGGAGGAAGCTATGAAACATATTCAACCATTTCAACTGTATCAAATACATTTTGATCCTTTATCAGAATATAGCATTCTGAGAGATTTTTTGATCTCTGTCAGATTAAAGAAACAATATAAAACCAGACAGAAGCTCATTTAAGAACTCTTCTACCATGGAATAAAAAAATCTTTTCAATATATCTGTGTGGCTCTAGAAGATACGATGACTGGTAGAAATCTCTGCCAGTTTTTCCCTATAGCTGACAAAAAGCCCAGAGCTAACAAGACCTTGATGAATCTAACACAAGCTATGCCTATTGCTGTTGCCACCTAAATTTACCTTAAAAGCAGATATTGCCCTACAATCTTAATTTCTCATTCATGAACTTAGTCAATATACAATATAACAGTAACCCTCCCCTATAGAAAGTATGGACAAAAGTACAAAATTTAGACTGGCATTAAAATGTTTTAAAAGGAGCAGCATGCTTGGAAACCATCTGAAGAGTTATTTTTTTTTCCACTGTTTGACTTAGACTAAGCCTAATGCTGGGACAAAGGTTTTATAGAAAATCTTGATACAGGGGAAGAAAGGGACATGTCTTAAGTGCAACTTACACCAATTAAAACTGCTGAATACTTTAGGTTGAGCAAGAACAAGAATTAGTCATACAATGAGTCACACAATCAAAGCTAACCACGGTTGAATCAAACAAGTATCACTGCTCCCTCAGACTAAAATACGCTAGCAAGACTTCTCGTTTACCAAAATATTCAGAATTCTCATACATAACCTTCACTGTAAAATCAACTAGCCTATGTGCACAAAAATTCGCAATGCTTTAAAAACATTTTCTTTATAAAAATGTTGATGAGTTAATTACTGAAATCTAAATTTACATACTTTAATTCACTTACCTTATGCTTATACTTTTCAGAAGCTCAGTGAAAGTGAATGTCACTTCATCCAGATCAATTGCTACAATAAAGATACACACTCCCCATGTTTCCTTTTTCTTTTTGTTACAAGCCTTTTAGAGAAGAGAGGAAACCATTTTCATTATTCAACAAAAATGGGTAATATATGGAAAGCACTTATTTGTCCAAACATTATTAGAAATGGTTAAACAAAACATCCTCAAACATTTGACTATGATAGCCAGTTATTTCATAATGGAAAACCATTACAAGTATTACAATGTATGTGAAAGACCAAACACTTCAACACTTACTCCTACAGCACAAGATCAATTTTACCCATACAATTTACCAAAGTTCCAAAATACAGGCTTTGGTTCCATGGAACACTTACACAAAGCAGAAGCCATGATCTTTTTTTTTTTTTTTTTAAAGTAAGCAAGGCGCTGAAGGTTAAGGAATCAGAAGCCAAGTCATAGAAAAGTAAATAAAATCTTTACAATGACAGGCAACAAACACTCCTAAGTGAGTACAGCTGTGTCTCAACCACTTATTCCTGCTGAACCACAAATCCATCTCTCTGTTTAGCAAAGCATGATAGCAACAAGTGGTTACAGGCATTTTCCTACCATACATCTACATTTAAGGTCTGTCTTCCGCTACTTGGAAGGTGCAAGTTATAACCAATCATCTCTCATCAAAAGAAGCCAACGCACAATGAGACAAGCCACCCACATGGAGCAGAACTCTTGATGGCTCAACAAGCCACTCACTATTTTGCCAGTGTCAGAACTCCAGGGGAGCCAATCCTATGACACAAATCAACAGTTTGTTTACAGTTAAAGCCAGACGATTCATCCCAGATGGACTTGAATGTATGGGAATGAACTCAATGCAAATTCACAGCCACATTAATTTCTGAGGGTTTTCTTCTTGCTCAGTCTGACTCAAGATCTTTGCTGATACAGCACCACTACAGAAAACGGGCAGGGCAACAGCTCAACGTCTGCCCTTGGCTGTCATTCAGTTTCAATAGGATGACTTGCAGTGACCTTAATTCAATTCATCACAAAGCAAAGCCTACCAACCTACCAATAACTAGCCCAAGGCTTATTTAAAACCTATTAGTCTACATAGATTTTTTTTCTTTTATTACCTTTTATTTAGGATTCTAAGACACTAATGCTATAACTTAAGAAGATGTTAGGTCAGTTCGGTTGAATCAATATACAACTCTTACAAACTCTTTCAAAATACTCATTTCTCACTCTGGACTTACTATTATTTCATCTGGTTTTAGCTTAAATCTAGTGAAAACAACCTGGAGGAGTCACATGCTTAAAATGCTCATGCAACTGAAGTACTGTGAAATGGGATTCTTGACTCTCTTCTTTCCAGATGTAGTTGCAAAGTAAGTGTTAAAGGCACTAACAGAAATAACTTCTGTTTTCTACCTCAAGAAGTTCTCCCATGTTAAAGAAGTCACAAGGAGGAGATGGTGACAGGAAGTCTCAGTTCTAGTATACAGTTAGAGATGTTTTTCTATTCTGCCAACACTGGAAACAATTTTGGTGATAGCCTACAAAGTGATCCAGGAATAGAAACTTCAAACAATGCTGAAGGTCAAGAGAAACATACATAAGAAATATGCAAACACGGAAGGGTATTTGAATCAAATGGGATATAGGATGTCTCACTGTCAAGCACCTGATTTTTGAAGAGAACGATGGGGAACTTAGCTTACTAAAATCTCAGCTAATACACCCCAATTGATGTAGAGATCTAGCTGATGGTACAAGAAACATTCACAGGTAGTTGTTCAATAGAGTCCAGAGGAGGCCACAAAGATGATCAGAGGGCTGGAGCATCTCTCCTATGAAGACAGGCTGAGAGAGTTGGGGATGTTCAGCCTGGAGAAGAGAAGGCTCTGGGGATACCTTACAGAAGCCTTTCAGTGCTTAAAGGGGGCTACATGAGAGCTGGAGAGGGATTTTTTACAGGGCATGTAGTGATAGTACAAGGGGAAATGGCTTCAAACTGAAAGAGGGCAGGTTTATAGTAGATATTAAGAAGTTCTTTACTGTGAGGGTGATGAGACACTGGCACAGCTTGCCCAGGGAAGCTGTAGATGCCCAATCCCTGGAAGTGTTTCAGGTCAGGTTGGATGGGGCTTTGAGTAACCTGGTCTAGTGGAGGATGTCCATGGCCCTGCCCCTGCCCATGGTATGAGCGTTGAAAGATGACCTTTAAAGGCCCCTTCAAACCCAAACCATTCTATGATTCTGTATGTTTATGATAACAGTGGGTGGAAGATGACTGGAGAAAAGACTCAAGAAGCAGTCACAATAGAAAACTGATCAGAATTAAAACCTGCAGGAAAAATATCCCAGGAAAAAGATTTCTGAAAGTGAATATTATACCCATTGTCTATATATAAGAAGATCTTTGTAAAGATGGTTAGATCCTCCATTTTTCAGCAATATCAGTTTTAAATTTTTATTGGATATTGTCTGGGATATAAGATTACTCAGTTTTCAACAGTTTAGATTAAATTCAAGTCTAATACTATCTAAAAGTAATGGAGGTCAATGGAAAGTATTGAACTGATGAAATTAGTTATTCTGACATGGTAAGTTCCCATTACACTTCTGCATGTAGCAAGACTGGAGAGGACATCCATCTTTACCCAGGATGGGCAGAAGATGAGTGAAAAAAGAAACAGTATGCCAGTCATCTGGGCTTTTAAAGTGCAAGGGCACAACACATATAAGCAATGCATCTGTTGCTAGGATACTGAATATCATCAGCAAGAGGCCATGGTGATGATTTATGTTTGCTTTGGGACTTTCAGTAGCTCTTTGGTTTTTTTTTAACAACAGAGGATCCTGAAATATCTGCTATTTTGCTCATCCATCCAGTACTTCAGTGGATTCAGATTCAGTTTAGTTGCAGTTCTATAAATAAGAGACAAAGGTCTAAACAGAAAATACTTTATTGGCTCACATGTATTTCATGCTTCTGCCAAAACCAAGAAGTCTCTATATCTTTTAACATGAGGATGAGAAGGCTTCCTAATTACAATGTTCTCTTTTTAATAAGAAACCACAATGAAAAGGAATTGATTTAATTGAAAAGCAAAATTTTATGGATTGGGGACATCTGACCTGCTGATCAAGAACTCTTTGGTCTATATAGAGCAACCTTGCTATATTTAAGAATTCATTATTTCTTTCCTCGACTTAAGCTAAAGTTCACCTTTTAAGTTTTCTTCACTAAAACCAGTTCAACTCTTGTTCGAATCAAGTGCTCTGCAGCACCTGCATACCAGTGTAAATCATTGGTTGGAGAGAATTGCAGAATGTAAGATTAGTAATTAGAAACAAGAAAAGACAACTGAAAAATCTCAAGATGCTAAAGGCTTTCTGGGGGAAAAAAACAGCGTCAATAATACATTAATGACTACTGACTTGAGTTATAACACAGAAACAAAGTAGTACAGTACTTGGGGAAAAAAATTCATGGACAAAGAAAGTTAAACTAGGAAGGACTAACTATGCAGACCACAGATCTTTCACCATGAGAATTTTTTAACAGCAGGTTAGACAAACACTTGATAAAAATGGCTCTAGAATTTGTGAGTCTGAACAGCTGAGCAGCAGCAGGAGAACAGTGAGACACATTTCCAAAACAGAGCTATGAAAAGCAAACAAAAAATGGAGCTGCTACCCACTCACTACATATTAGAGCAAACTGGGCTGATGAGGCTGAAGCACACCAGACCCTATGCCTCAAGGTCCTTGACAGACTCCAATTTCTATCAATTTCCTAAACCACTTCAATTTTCTTTGCAGAAGTTTGGTTCCAATTTAGTCAGCATGTCATCTGTTCCTCACACTAGTTCTTCACAATATATTCAGCAACAATTCACTCAAGGCTTTTCTTCTGCTTATATCACCCTTATATCATCACTTATATCTGAAGTATTCTACTTCAGATTCTCATTTTATTGTTCTCTACCAAAACATACAGTATCAGAACATAACAAATGCCTTGAGCTTTTTATAGCTGTGTTAGTATGCCTCCTGGACCTCTTCTAGTATTTCTTACACCAACAATCATATGCTGCTCACCAAAGTACATTAGTAATTCCACTAAATCTATTGACTCCTTCTAGAATTTACAAGTACTATTGGTTCATAATACGAATTTCAGGAGAGTTACAAAAAATTAGAAGTACAAGAGAAGCAAGTATCAGAGCCAACTGTTAAGCCAACAACTGCCGGTGTGTAAGAGTTTTGAAATTAAGACAGTAAAAACCACAATTGTAAAAAGCATTCTGTTTCCCTAGGTAGCTCGGTTTGGTAAAGAAGAGAAATGATAGAGGCAACAGAAGTATTTGCATGACACTAATGCAAAAGCTCCTACTCAGATAAACACTTCCATGTGTACAATAAACTTGTGTGGGAGTTCACCAGATATAAAAAGAATTTAAAAAGAAAAGATCTTTCTGATCACACATCAGATACCTTCACTCCACACACCAAGAGTGCTGACTCAGTATGACATCTCTGGAATCAGTATTTGGGGTTTTGTCTAAGAGATTTTGAGTTACAATTTTATTGTAAGAGTGTCATTAAACTCTGGCTGTCACAGAGGAAAGCTTTAATGTTCTGCCGCTACAAAGAAAAACATCACCCTACAGGTAGCTGTAGTGATTTGAACAATCCCCCTCTGCAGATCTAGTTTTTACAATTACAAGTTAGCCACATTTTCCAGAAAGACTGTTACCATCTCTCTCATCACGTTTCTCCTCCTTCGCACCTCTCACAGGAGTTCAGCTATTTCAAGGACCCAAGGCCCAGGTGCAAGAGAGTGCAGCTGTGTATCCTTGACTCACATGCTGAGGAAACAGCTAAACTGAGAGGAGTGCAAAGAAAGCTACAGTGCACAACTGTGCAAGATAAGAAAGCTGACATTTCAGAGAGAATTAGCATCACTAGTAGCTCAAATACTCAAAATAAAAAATATCAGTGTGGAAAGGTGTGACATGCTGAAGGAAGAAAAAAGCAGTGAGTCAGCCAGCTTTGGTGGTGCCAGTGGCTCCAGTGCGCAATGGCATTCATTCCAGGGTGCAGTGGATAACAAACTTTCTCATTCCTGACTGATGTCTCCTGGCAAGCAAAGTGTCTCACTAAAGTGCAGGAACATTTAGGCTGATACATCACTACATTATAGCAATCTTTTGTGTACCCCTGCCAAAAATTATGGCTTTATATTTTCAAGATGCATGTACCTGGTTGCAGAGTCTCTGCACATGGTTACATGTACCCTAAGTGACTCCAAAAGGACAATACTGAAAGATGTTTTCACTTTAAGTCACTAAATATTCATTGAGCAAGGATACAGCAGATGTTCAGACTATGTCCACGCCCACATGTGCACTCAAAATCTCTGCCAGTTACCGCAGTACCCAATGTCTGGGCCACGTTGCTTCCTAGTTAGCACTGCAAGTCCCCTCCGCATCTTCAGAGGCTTGGCAGGCACAATTCTGAGATCAACCATAAAGAATAAGGCCAGTGTGCCAGGGAAGGTGAGGTTTCAAGTCTTTGTGCTTTGTAAATGGCTTGAGAGTGGGATCATCAGATGTTACCTCTATTTTCATCAGTGGCCTGATGATTTAAGCTTCCTCAAGTAAAACCAATTACAGTGTTAAACAGAAGTGTAGGTATTTGTCTCAACTAGTGGCCTGCCGTTTCCCCTTTTGCTTGAGAACAGAAAGTTGCTACACAAGCAGCTTCTGTTCCAGTTCAGAACTGGTTAGTACTGACCCCTGTTGATTAAAACATGCAGCTGGTGCTTGCAGGACAAGCTCTGGGACAGCCCCTCCAACATATTACCTTCACCAACAGAGAGAAAGGAGCAGGCATTTAAATACAGCCTCCTCCCGAATCCCTGCAACCTGAACCAGTGTCACCCTGAGAAGCCAGGCTCACCACCATAACAGCTTGACCTGAAAAGTGCAGCAGCAATTAGCCAGGCTGTTACTTTGTTTGACTCCATAGTCAAGTGAAGTCTGTTCTCAGCTAGAAGCAGCAGCTCCAGTGCCTTCCAGGTCCCGACAAAGGCACACACTTGAGAGCTTGCTCATTTCAACACCTTGCTGATACATCTGAAAGTCTGAGGAAAAGGACTTGGACTGAAATACAATATAATGTAGATTTTTTTTTTTTCCTGTACATTGAAAAGCTTTTAGCAACTGGTCTTATGACAACAAATATGAGCTATAAATCATAATGAAAGTCCAGTCCTTGTCCTGTTCTGAATAGGCAAAAGAAGTCATCTTCAGGTGCTGAAAGGTTTTGAGTATCCCATATCTTATCTGGCCAGTGCTAGGTAAAAGAAATTGGTGAAAACTGGTGAAAACAAAACATGGCCTGTAAGCGAAATTTGCACGATTATACTGAAACCTGCCTTCTTTTTTTCACTCAAGAGAACTGACTACTCCTGTTTTCATTCATATACAGGAATTAGAGTATCCTTTTTGGGTAATGCTTCCTGTGAACACCTATGGCCAGAAATGTATCTGTTACTGAAAGAGCTATACAGTCTCTCTCCCATGCTGTTATTAAACTGGGTTGCAAAACTCACAAGCACTGAGAGCTGGTAAATCCGCACTGCAGTTTAAAAGCTACAGACAACCAGGTAATAGTAGTGACAAACTTCTTTACATTGAGAATGGTAGAGCACTGGAACAGGCTGCCCAAGCAGCAAAACGTAGCTGGACGTGTTCCTGTGTAACCTGCACTAGGTGACCCTGCCTTGGCAGGGGGCTTGGATTAGATGATCTCCAGAGGTCCCTTCCAACCATAACTATTCTATGGTAGTCCCAACAGGTCAGCTCAAGTTGCAGAAGAGTAAGCAGACGTGCAACATATATATCAGTGCAAGTCCACACAACAAGAGTAATGCCCCAGCTAGGTACTACAAATCTAAGTCAAGTTTGTATAACAAGCTTCTGACATGATTTAATTGTATTACAGCTGTTTTCTGAGTCAGCTTGTTGACACAGCAATAATACTGAGAAGGAAAAGCAAAAATTAGAAAAAGGCCTAATATTTTATTAATTTGTTTACAAATGCCCAAAGAATAATTTTGAATGGAAATACCTCAATGGCAGGTACACACAGGTTAACATTATGCAGTAGAAAAAAAAACAGTTTAACATGCAAGCATTCCTTTCTCCACACTCCAGACCCTTTCTGCAGCTTCATAAAGGAGGCAGCAGGAAAGATACAGAGAAACAACTACACGATCTGTATAAAGCTGGCCAAGACTTATTTGAAATAAATTGTAGCTTGAATACTTAGCTAATTATGTGGTGTTTTTCCCTACTGTCATTTATTAGTCACCTAAAAGAATTCTTTAGCTCCGTACCTTTACTGCAAAACATTAGCAAAAAGGGGAAAGTGTGGAAGCCAGTTTATATAGACATGAATACGGCAACATCCAACTTCACTTTTCAAGTGAAGTTAGACTGAAGTCACACCGCACGAGCTTTGGTTGTAAGACACTTGGGGCCCGGTGCAGCAAAGTAATGGCTCAATATCTGAACTGGGGCACGGGACAGACACTAATACAGAGCAATGCCACGAGCAGCAGGTACTCACCAGAGCTCCATCCACTGCGGATAGGCTCTCATACGTCTTCCATGCTTTCTCCCTCACGCTCTCCGACACTTTCAGGGCATCACAGAGGACGATGAAGTCAGCCTCGCCGATCTCGAGCCTAGGAAAAGCATCCGACATCGCCAGCGGGGACTCGGTGCGGCGGACCGGCCGCACACCGGAGCGACGAGGGGAACCCACACCACCCGCTGCCGCAGACGCCTCGGGGTGACGCCGCCCCACCTGGCGGCACAGCCCGGGAGGGGGCACAGCCCGGACCCCCGGGCGCCGAGAGCCCCGGGGCGGCCCGCCCGCCCGCCCGCCCCCCGAGCCGCTCCGCCGCGGCGGCTCCTGGCCCGGGCAGCGCTTACCTGGGGGCGGCGGGCGGCGCGGAGCCGCTGTCGGGGCTGGTGCGCTGGCTCCTGGTGGCCCCCGCCCTGCGCGGGGGCTTGGGCGGCATCGCGGCTCCGGGCACCGCCACGGAAGGGACCGCGGCTCCCACTCCCCGACTCCCGCTCCCGGCTCTCGGCCCCCGCCCGAACCGCCCGCCGTCACTTCCGGGCCGCGCCCCCGCCCCGCCCCCGGGACACCGGGAAATGCGTGAGGGATAAGGGGAGGCCTGTCCGGGCCGCCGGTGCCAGTCCCTTACACAGCAACCACCGGGGCTGCTGGCGCTGGAGATCTGTCCGTGCCCTTCGCTCACCCCAGGGACGGCAGCCCAGCTGTGCCTGATACGGCAGGTGCTCAGCAAGCTGGCGGGGCAATGGGTACATCTTTTCCGTGACATGGGAAGAACCACAGACCTATATATAAAAATAAATAACTATACAGATGCAGAGCGGGGCAGGAATTGCATATCCATTAGGACCGTTGGTTCAATAAGGCACAGTGGCCTCATTGGCCACAACAACCCCCTGCAGCGCTGCAGGCTGGAAGCAGAGTGGCTGGAAAGCTGCTCGGGAAAAGGACCTGGGCGTGCTGGTTGACAGTGGCTGAACATGAGCCAGCAGTGTGCCCAGGGGGCCAAGAAGGTCAGTGGCATCCTGGCCTGCATCAGCAATAGTGTGGCCAGCAGGGCCAGGGAAGTGCTTATCCCCCTGTACTCGGCACTGGTGGGGTTACACTTTTGAGTGCTCTGTCCAGTCCTGGGGCCCTCACTGCAAGGAAGTCCAGAGAAGGGCAACGGATCTGGTGAAGGATCTAAAGCACAGGTTCTGTGAGGAGTGTCAAAGGGAGATGGGGTTGTTAAGCCTGGAGAAGAGGAGGCTCAGGGGTGGCTGTATCACTCTCTACAACTACCTGAAAGGAGGATGTAGCCACGTGGGGATCAGCCTCTTCTCCCAAGCAATTAGCAACAGGACAGGAGGTCCTCAAGCTGTGCCAGGGGAGATTCAGGTTGGACATCAGGAAGAATTTCTTCACAGAAAGGGTTGTTAAACATTGGGATGGGCTGCCCAGGGAGGTGGTGGAGTCACCATCCCTGGAGGTGTTTTAAGGAAAAACTGGATGTGGCACTTGTGCCACGGTCTCATTGACAAAGTGGTGATTAGCCAAAGGTTGCACTCTGTGGTCTTAGAGGTCTTTTCCAACCTAAATCATTCTCTGATCTCTCAATCTAACATTCATCCAAGTCCTCACTGAAATGTTACTTTAGTGCTGTGCGTTAAAATTGTGCTTAATGGGAGACTTTCAGTCTGTGGGCATCCCCTGGATTTTAAGCCAATGGGATTCAAATCCCAGTTCCCTGATTCACAGATCTTAAAAATCTACTTTGTTGTCTGCAGTTGCATACCCATGTTTAGAGGGTAGATCACTGTTGTAAACAAGGACATTTATTTTCAGATTTGTATGATGACAACTTCTTAGAAAAAGGAAACATATTTGTACATAGGGATTCTTACTACATGCACATATTTACCTATTGCCTGTAAAGCAACTCGTTTTAGTGAGATTGCTGGCAAAACTCTGGATTTAAAAAAAAAAAACAAAACTGAACAAAACCCAAGATGAGTATTACTATGGTATACAGTTGAAATTCACTAGAATTTTTAAGATTCATACATTTTGTTAATTTTTTCAGGCTTTTCCTTTATATTCATTAACTTAAAATGAGAGAACAGACTGGTTTTCTGCTATATAATTAGAATTAAACCAATTACCAAAAATGGGATTTCTGGGGCAAATCAATGTACATAAACTCCAAACTAAATGTTTGAGTTGTAGACTGCATCGGGATTTAGACATTCTGTGTTATGATCCTAATACAAGTGTGGCAATACATTTTTTCTGCTTCTAAGCACATTTAAATACTTCTTGTAGTAAGATGATGCCAGATGCTTTGAAAGGTTCGGAGTCTAGGACTGCCTGTCATCTACAGTTGAATCACAGACAATTAGACAGATTTACCAGCTTGGAAAAGTAAGCTAAAACCCTAAACCACAGGTGAGTCCATTGTCTTCTCTTCACAACTGGCTTTAGGAGGACAAAAGAATGTTAAGGGAGAGCAAAGCATCTCAGAAAACTTGGTCACAGTGAGTGGAGACCATCCCAGCTGTCAGCAAGAAGGAAACACACCCTCCTGGGTCAGTTCCCTCACAGCTGCTTCAACATGCTGTTAGAGCCAGGCCCTGGATCATCCAAATGATAGGCAAAGAATTTGCCTCTTGGCCCTCTGTGCATTGCTCTTTTTAAGGAGTTCACAAACCAGCCTCAGTGTAAATACCAATTTTTTAAAATTGTTAGTATGCCAAGCACCTTCTCAAGTCAAACTTTACGCACTTTTTCATCAAGCAAGGCTCTTAGGGCTCCCCTCCATAAGCAGGTATAACCAAAATATTATCTCAGAATACTTAAAATTACAACTAGAGGGAGAAAAAGGGAGGCAGCGTAAGAATCAAGCAATAATAATCTTTAATTGTCCATCCTGGAGTCTCAGATGTGGAAACTACATCTGAACTGCAGTAAGAAGACACAAAATGTATGTATGTACTTCCAAAGAAAGGCACGTGCTTGTGTAAAAACATATGTAAACTTCTGCACTTTTCCCCACCTTGTTAGAGGTATCGATTTGAATGTTTTAATCCTGTATTTTAAAACTTCTTATTTTAAATGGAACCTTTAGACTTTTCAATAAAATGACAAAGGAAAGAAGAAAATCAGCTATGAGTGGGGAAAAAGAAAAAAAGAAGCAAAGGAAACACTGCAAGGTCAAATAAAGTATTAATGATCCTTTTTTCATTTGACTTGCCAAGATCTTTATTCTAAACATCTCACTATGACTGCCTTTAAAGTGTAGGTCATAGGTAGATGGAAGTCTGTGAAACACTGCAGTCCTGACACATTGTTTCCAGCTGCTACAAAATCTTAGGTAATTTTATTATCTTAATTTTTTCACTTAAAACTGTTGCTATAGTTTCATGGTAATTGCCGGTGGGAATAGAAGCCATGATTTCACTGCAAATGAAACCAAGCCTAGAAGCTTGCTACTCCTTTAGTTTTTGCAAAAATGAAATATTTGTGAGAGGAAAACTTGATTTAAGTACACTCCATGGCCTACCAAGACTAGCTGTTTATTTCTAGATTATCACAGACCTCTATCAGTTAAGTCGTTACTTATGATAAAATCAAGTCTTCTGGAGTTGCATGACAAAAACGTATGCACTAAACCCACCAAGTTGGGAGCCTCTGGATATTAGTGCAGGTACTAAATATTGGCAGAATTTTTTCTTGAATAAAGCCCATAGGCTGTAAAATTCACAGATTATAGATGTCTGCCTGAATCACATGCATTCCCCTGACTGTAACAGGCAGAATTAACCAGGGAGGGGACATAGCCTCTCCAGGTCAGCCTTTTCAGAGCAGCAACCTCTAGCCCTTTGCCATCAGTGTCACCTGGAGCCCAGCTGTCCCTCTCAAGGCCCCAGCACAAGTGCTAACAGGAGCGACATATGCACTCCAGCTCCCTGGCGGGCCAACTTTGCTCCAGCTGCTGCCCTGTAGGCCCCAGGCCTTAAGAAGAACTTCCCTGGAGCAGCACCTGGCACAACAGACAGACCTACATGCTGGTCTTGCTTCAGGAGTGCCTCAGGGACACTCAGGCCATGGTTTGAACAGGCCTTTTCCACGCCCCAGCATCACCTCCCCTGGTAATTCTGCTTTGACATTACAGTGGCATCAGCTCTGCCCTGAAAGCTGGAAATGGTTTACTGGTGTAGGCCCAGACACATTCTGCCCCCGGAGGGTGCAGGGCATCCTGTGTCCCCTCTGCAGGGCAGTTCATTTTCGTTGCTACTTCCAACTGGTAATGAAATAAAGGTCAGCAAACAAGCCACGACCCTTATTGCTTGCAATTATTCTGTCACATTAATGACCCCATTGTGATCCCTCCCTTTCCGTCCTGCTCAGTTCCAGGTTCTGCTTCCTCTCAACATGCTCCAGCATGGGAACACCCTGTCCTGCTGCTGGCGGTCTCCCCAGTGAGGATGTTTCCCATGCCACTGCTTCCAAGATTTCCTAAGCCCACAAGAAGCAGAATACACTCTACTGGAAGTAGCTCTCAGGAATCAAATTAATCTTAACCAACAACCTGAAACCCAGTTGAAAATTAGCAACCACAGCCTGTAGTGAACAGACATAGACATTTCTCTGATCTTGTTTTTTACTTCTCAAGTGTGCCCAAAATAATGACATTCTTTACTAAGCCATGGCAGTGGAATACCCTAATTAGGTGAAAACATTTGTGTATAGCATTCCAGAAAAGCTCAGAGTATGACAACAGTGCTATAGGCTCTATGTTCCTCCATAGCAGTAAAATATCCTCCTACAACTAGAACACGCAATGTCAGTGAGAATGCAGCTCTAATCTCTCTAAAGCACAAGCTTCTGCTAACACTGACATGTCAGACTTCCATCCTCCCACCCAACCAGTACGAACAAAAGCATGTACACACCTTGCCAGACGTCAGATAACTGAACTCTTGCATTTTCTGTCTTGCAGGACTTAAGTATTTTTTTCATGCCAAAACTTGCCCCATGCATCTTGACTAAAGCTGCAAGACTTCAGCTAGAGGAGGGAGGATTCGGAGCTTTTATCATGATCTGCAAGCCCAGACCATACACATATACTGGTCACAACAGCCCTACACAGGCAAAGACCAGCTGAATTTCATGAGGCTGTGAGAGACAAACACAGCCCCCTCCACCAAATAAACATGGATGCATAGGTTAGTGATTTTGCTACGTCAGTGACAAAGTGTGTCTCAGCATTAGAATTAATTTTCTTTCTTATAAGGAGTTTTAAAAATATTTGCAAAGATAATTGTCCAATGAAGTAATTTTTATACTAACCCTTTTCTGGAATTCATTGGGCTAGAAATGTGGTTTTCTTCAGAACAGCACAGCTATGCTTGTTTATTACTCTTAACTATTAATATACTTCTATTTATTATACTAATTTATTTATTTAAAAGAAAAAAAACCCAAGCATCTCCTAGTTCTTTCCATGGAATCGTGTCCCATGCTTCATGGACTTATGTCTTAGAGGGCAGAACTTTCAGCATGAGCTTTTGCTGCACTCTGGGTGTTTTAGGTCATCTTCCCATACAAACTGCCTGGCATTTAATATGACATGAGCACCTGCTGGGAGCTTTCCCTCAGTACTCACAAGTTTCTCTCTCCTTCCCCATGCTTATTTTCACACTTCTGACCAAAGTAAATTTCCTTCCACCATTCAACAGGCTCAAAAGCTATAAGGGACACAGGCAAGTGGCATGATCTTAGAAACCACCTGTCTGTAAGAACAAATCTATTTCTCCCCCTGCTCCACCACCCCTTCAGTAGCCTCATTTGCTGGTGTCTCCGTTAAGGACACACCACAGATCACCAAGTTTGGCTGTTGAGTTTTATTTTGAAAACAAGTTAAAGACAATGTGAAGTTTGCTTAAAAATTAACAAGTTTCATGTTTAACTAATGGAAAATAGGAACAGTAGGCTCATGAAAAGGTAGGAAAAATCCTTAAAAGTACTTCAGCAAGAATCTTGCATCATACAGGGCTCCAAAGAATGCACCAATAACCTTGTCCTGACATAGATTTGACCTCTGTTGCAAGCTCACAATTGCAACATCCTGAATGTCTGCATATGAAGTCTTCCCAGCAGGCTTTCCAGCTTGCTTGCATCTATACTTAAGTGCAGCTATAAATATAATTTATATATGAACACGTAACCTATATATACATGAGGCTTTATTTGATGCTCATGACTTCCATGCACCATCAAGAATGGATTAAAAAAGTCTAGCTTTTGGAAAACAGCAGTTATACTTTTCATTTTATATATAATGCACTTACACTAAGACTACACTGTAAATCAAGCCACATGGAGATGAAGAAAAAAAAGCATTGTGTACTTAGGAAGCTTCCTTTAAAACAAATTATTTTATCTCAAACCAAACATTCACAATAGCAGGAAGCTGGACGATAGCATGTTTATAATTGTATAATAGTTCCAAAAACAGTAAAGCATCCTCTCACTATATTAAGAAAAGATTCTTTAAAAGATGAAAAATAAGATTAGTACAAAGCCTCTTAACTGAATTAACCTAATACAAATGATTTGGACACCTATGGTGCATATTGTTTAAAAATCGGTTTAAACTTTTTTTTTTTTTTCCCCAAATCCTCTGTTTAACATTCCTACTTTCCTGATGAATTTGGTCAGAAGACAGATCAGTTCCCATATCATGGAAGCTCATAAGTGGCTTTGGGGGAGATTTTCCAGCCTTGAGTGTTACTCCCTTTTTTTGTGTTCGGTATTTTGTTTTGCAGCCACCTTCAAAACAGCAGGTACTATGATACATCTTATTCTGCACTCTCCCCTACAAAAGCTGCTGTTACAAAGATTCCAATCATATTAAAAAAAAAAAAAAAACAACAACAAAACCAGTCTTGCTTTAAGAGTAGCAGTTTTTAAGTGTAAATGGCACAATGCAGAACAGCATTAGTGGCATTTAAGTGAGCTCCAGATTAACTGGCAAAGCACAGTGGCACAGGCTGGCAGAAACGCCAGGAAAGTGAACAAAGAGAATGGCAAAGTCCTTCATACAGTGAATGCTCTTGGCTCTCAGGCGGGTCAGCCTGACTCACAGCACGCTCTGGATGATGCCTGTCATTTGACAAATACTCACGACAGGGATTTCAGCCATTAACAAAATGCTAAGTCAGCTTTGGGTCTCCATTCTGATCGTATGTATTGTGGAAATACCAACCCAGAATTTAAGTAAGCAGTACAATATTACCTTTAAATGAAAAAGGAACAGAAAAACATGCTTCTCTTTTCATATTTAATTTCTCAGCCATTACCTATTCTGTCTTTACAAACAGCACTTCAAGTAAAAAGCATTAATTTTAACTTTAACTGTAGTCCCTCCATTTAAAAAAGCACCCCAGTCTTAGCAGAAAAAAAACACAAGACTTTTAGACAAACAGGTTTATAAGGTTTATTTTCCATTGCACATACATGGATTATATACAAGTTAGTAACATAAGTTACTTCTTAATTTTCTAAAAGATTGTTACAGCAAACACTTGCCATTTTGAAACATCAAGTCAGAAATCAATCTAAAAAGGTAAATATGACAATATTTTAAAAACAAAACAAATTGCACTTGGTTAGGGAGAGTCAAATACAGGTTTGTCTATATGCTGTAACAAACTATATAGCAGGTAATATTACAGTTAGAAGTAGCTCTTGCAGTCCATTTGTACATTAATAATTCTTTTCAATTTTACTTATTTAAAAATTGGTGGATATTTCAAAGACTTCCTCTTCTTCCTAGTATTCAAGATTCATCACGTGAAATGCACTAGCAACTAAGTCTTTATACAATTGCTATTCAAATATAAGAAGAACACCACACCTGAAAATAAGGAAAAAACTAAAACATATTGATTTTACATGTATCATGAGATGAAAAGTATGGAAGGTGTTCAGCAAGAAAGCCCTGTCCACTACTTACATAAAAGAAGATTTTAAAAAATAATCACTGCACACAATACAAAGGGTGGGGTCATACTGTAATTTTTAAGTCTCCTGTAACAGTAATATTCCTCATTACTGTTCACAGATGAGCGTTTCCATAGCAAACCTGTTCTCAAAGTGTCGGATCTTTCGGCAATTGGCGGCTTCACGCTTCTGAATCCCTGTTGTATTAGTAAAGAACAACAGAGGGTAAACACAAGAGGGGGTGAGGTACATCAGAGACATGATAGTTTAACATTTGCTACGATAAGATGTCACCAGAAATCAGAACTACGCCCTTTCGACCCACCCCTCAGAGGAAACACACACAGGCACACATTCAGATGTAGAGAATCAATAAGCAGGCAACGATTCTGAAAGTATGGTGAACCAAAGTGCAGTACCCAGCCTGCCCGAATCCTACCCTGGCTAGTTTTTAACTCAGATCAGTTCCCAATCTCCCTCTCTTTGTGTCCGTAAAAATGCTTGTGAGAATGTGAGAGAGGGAACAGAAATGGAATAAACAGCTATAAGCAAAAAAGAGTGGACTTGTAGTATTTAAACATTATTTTGGAATTGGACAAAGATAGAATTTAACTAAATTTTAGACACACCAATGCTGTCAACCTATGCTCATCATTTATTACTACAGGATAAACATACTGAGGTTTTGCTATTAAGACCTTTTAATTTTCAAACGTTTTTTCTAAATTTTTTCAAAAAATGTTATTTCTTCTTCTTGTTTTCCGAAGCAGTCAGGTCCAACAATATGACTAAAGCAATCAAACTGCTTTGGTTTACACTTGCCCACCACATACGCACTAAACAACAACAGCAACCAAAAAAAAACCCTAAACAACCAAATAGCAGAAAAAAACACCAAAAAGCAAATCTGAGTAACATTTAAATGTTACTTTTAAGGCAATATTTAATAGCTTGTTAAGACCCTTCCAAATAACGTTTTTCAAACATTTTCCATTAAGAAGTACCAACCACTACAATTTTCCTGTGAAGACAACTCTTATTCACATTTCACGGATGCAAACAGGAAACCATAGAACAATTTTTAATGACAGGAAGAACTTGCCATTCTGTACTTGGACTACAAGACTATAGCTTCTCACATATTAGAGGTCTTTCTTTGATTTTGGGTGGGGGTGGGTCAAGATACAAGATTAAAGAAGAGCATGAATGAAAGGCTGAACTCCAGAAAACAAGCCTGTGCGTGCACACACACATTTTGGCACTCCAGGCTCACTGGAGCCTTGAGCACTTTTGCACAATGAAGTGACTAATTTCCATACCTACACAAGAAAATATCAGCTGTACTTAGTCCCACAGAGCAACTACTGCAGTAAGCAACCCTTGCTTTAATTACAGTCACTCCTTTCAACAAAGTCAAGCCTACTTACTGAACTCAGGCATCACTGAACGTTTTGCCAACACACAAGACTGCAGGAGGAACACTTACCTTTCATGGCTTCTTTGCGCTGTAGTTTATAGGTTTCCTTGCCACGGCAGAGGCGGTAAATAAAGAATCCCAGCTGATCCACATTTTCAATGCGATCAGTAACGATCATCTGCTCATGAATCAAATAGGACTGGGGCAAGTATGTTCCAGCCTGTTGAACAAAAATATAACAGCCCTGTCAAAATCCATCTCTTCATGGTCTAAGTGCACAAGACACACTTTGTAATGTTTTTCTTTAACGTGGCTGTGACATATCTTCTTTGAATTCTTTCAAAAGACCTATTATCCATGTGATTTTATTCTAAATGTGCAAGCTTCATTACACTACAGAAATACATAATGATTATATTCAAAAAAGTCACAAAACTTCCACTGATGCATACATCCACCGCCCTCCTGCCACAGTGACATCAGCCTTCAGCAGATTTTTTTCCAGGTGTGCCCATTGTCACAAATCAGTCCTGCACTTATCATTCAAAGTTTTCACTTAATGAGTAACGGCCCAATAGATCTCAGTAGGAATGACTCTCAGGCAGGAGCCGGCACAAGCGTGATCTACATGGAGAGACTCTTGCTGATGAAGCAGGCCAGCTGCAGTATACTCCAGCTGCAGTCCATGGGGTTGGGAAGCCTTGAACTTATTCACAGAATGGGTCACAATTCTCAAGACAAACCCTAGGCAAGGCCATCTAGCAAGGTAAGTTATTATGGTGACTCCCACAATCGTTTATATGGAAAGGTATTAGAAAGCCATGGTGGTACATCAGGTGTTTCATGGCAATACACTAGAAAAGGGAAGAGCCATGAAAACATGCAAAGGCTTCCCAAGCCTTTTCTAATCCCTTCAGTGTTATTTTGCCACAGATGAAATGATGGAGGAATCCTGCTCTGTGCACACCTCACTGTACATGGCTGAAGAGGCAGAGACTTAGCTACCAACCAGTTTCTTAATACTACCACTGGTAAATAATCATCAATATTTAAAAATATTATTTCATTAAAGAAATTCTGTTAGAGTGGTTCTAATTTAGAGTAGTAGAGAAGGTGTTCCTTGATTTCTAAAAATAGAATGATTGCTTATTGTGAAAACATATTCAGCTTCTGTGGCGAAAGATGGCTGTATTACTGTTTTATTGACAATAAACAACTTGAAATTTCCATTGCAAAACAAGACTATCTTGTCAGCCCCAGCAACATGTTGAGAAGCTGATTAAATGCTATTCTCCTTAGTAAATAAAGGACTGCATAAAATTAGCTCTAAATCACAAATATTTTCTTCAGCACACATTATGAGGAAAACAACAGCAATTTTTTTTCTTTAAAGAAGAGCTTAGAAAACATCATTCTTCCAAATTATCCCACTCATTATTTTTCAATAATTAAATCACTGTAAATTCCTGTATCATAATTCCTGGTCTCCTGAATTTCAGGAGAGAGCCCTGAGGGAGCTCCAGAGCAAAGCAGCAGCACAGGGCACTGGCAGAGTACGCAGCAGTGCTGAGAACTTGGGGGGCAGCCGGGAGGGACACTCCTGGGCTCATGCCCTCCAAATCACAGGACTACCCCAAGCACATCCCAGTCCAGGAGGAGAGGGAGCTCAGTGCAGGAATCTCCTCTGCCCAGCTTCCACAGAAGCAATTATCCAACACTGGGATCCAGCACAGCCGCAAATATCGTCATCTTTGAGACATCCTGTGCATCGTGTGCAGTTAAAATTAGCCAGTTGGCTCAACAACAGGAACGAGGTGGGTGAGCAAATATACCTGGGTTTCAGTCTCATTTCTGAAAGAAAGGAGGCCTTTCATGTCTGCACATTCAAGCAAACTGTATCAATATATAGAAATGTGGCTCTCAAAGCTAAAATTACAGCTTTTCTTAAAAAACAAACCAGCCCAGACAACCTTCATTTTCATAAAATGCCCTTTGCATGTAGTCACAGCTCATTTTAATGAAACTAGCACATCAATTTCATACATTTTTTCCTGGTGCAACCAGTGTGACTGCAGGACAGTTTTTACTCTCTTGGCAGCATAGTTTTCCAAATTTCAGTTACAAAACATTTAACCTGATTTTCTGTGACATCAAATGCCCACAGCTTTTTGTTAATACAATGAAAATTAAACAGATGTCTCATAAAATTAGGGCACTCATTGTTGGGGACACTGATCAAAACAGTTTGCCTTTGCGCAGATTTTCAGTTAAATGCATAATGCCTGGTTATCCTCTTACTTGTAAACCAAGAATATTTGATTTGGTATTAATGACAAACTAGGAAACTAACAGAAAGTTAAAAAAAAATGCAGGGTCACTGAGTTTTACAGACACCACATCTCCTTACGTACAGGAAATGAAAGTGTGGTTAAAGAACCAGTCTCAAAATAGGCAGCTAAAAAGCAGCGGAGGACCTACTTGTGAAGTAATTTTTCATACGGAATTTATTTATATATACAAACCACTCAGAAATGGCTAAAATGGTTCTGGAGTCCTAATTCCAAAGCCTTTTTTGAAAGATGCAAACCCAGAGATGATGTAACAGTTCTTAATTTAAAAAGCCCAGTAAAATAAAATTTGAAACACTCTCCTCAAATCTTAAGGCACAAGTTAATCAGCTCTCTTCCCCATCTGGACTGTTTTGCTGTTCTGTGAAGAAACCAGAATGCTCAAAACTAAGGTAAATACTATTTAAATTTGCATTAAAAGCATACATATGTCAAAGTTTAAAAAACAAAGAAAGATTCATATTAAGTAAGTGAGAAACCCCATTAGATTATCTGCTTTGGCCTCCCTAATTTCACAGGCCATTGCATTTCACCCAGTTACCACGACTAACGGAACGGTGTGTTCCTTTGATGGTGACAAGTGAGGCGGCAGCAGCACAATAAGTCCAGCAGTAGTGTTCAATTATCAAACCCTGCCAGGAAGCATTTAGGAGCTCCCACAACATTACACTGAAAACCCATGTTTGGTTGTTCAGCAATTGTGGCATCTCAGTCTTTTCCACGGTCTTTGTTTTTAAGGACAACAAATCTTGATTCTCAACGTCTGGTGCTCACAGGACCAGGAATCTGGCCTCTTGCTTAAACTGGCCTTGCTAATCATACAACTCACATCCTGATCACTCCTATAAAACCTCCCTGCAAACAGGAAGGTCCATCTTAAGGCTGCTGGAAGCATCATGAATTTCCATCACACCTAAGTGCCACATCCAATTTCCTTAAGCACGCAGAAGAGATCCAATATGCCTCACGTACATCACCCTCAAGCCACTGGATCAAAGTAGGGACCAACCCTAGGGACCAGTTCTTTAAACAAGGCCCATGTTAAAAGGACTTCCCGGTCATCTGCTGCATTCCTCTCATCTAACCAGGCTTAGTCCAGCACATCCATGCTCTGTGGAAATTTTAGTCACAATGGATTGTAAATTAAAAAACACACAGACTACTACAAAATAATCCAGGTATCCCATATTTACACAATTTTGTTAGCCAAATTTACAGCATCAAATAATAAAATCACATTTGTTTGCCTTCCTCTGAATTAATAATTCCTTCATGATTGTAGATCATTAACTAAGTAGGTTAGAGACTCTTTTTCTCTTAGCAAGGATCTCTAGTGATCAGTTAACTTTCTAACACATGCACCTTGTGCAAATGCCAGAGTTCTGCAGAAGCAAAAAATAAAAAGGAAAACATCTGCTTTTTTCCTGTCTTAAGAACAAATTACTTGTTACTTAATCGTACCTTGATATTGATGAGCAGCTCCAGGAAATTTTTTGGTGGCATAACAACTGAAGTGTTCAGAGGAATCACATAGCACTTATCCAGGCTAAGGTCAAGATAGGCAGTGAGTCTCTGTTGAGAAAATATTTATTTTAATCAAAACAACAAGAACATTGAAAGAGAGACATACAGATCTTGCTGAAATGCTATTGCCTTATGCAGTTCTTCAAATTATTGTTTTGTTCACTGTAAAGTCTGTACAACAACTCCAATCTGAGGGTTGGTAAATGCAGAAGTAACACAACCTTGATGAGAGTTCGTATCTACCACAGGGATTTGGGCAAGACAGCAGGTGATGAGTAGCTCAAATGCACTACAGCAATGAAACTACAAAAGTGTATCTGAACTGTTACAGAAATAAGTTCAGTATTTATTGCTAGTGCCTGCATTTTGAAACAACAGGGCAAAAGCCTTGCTCTAATCTCTCTGCTTTTATATTTTGTTATACTCTAAAGGGGAAATGCTGACAGTGTGAATAAAACACAGAAGGAAAGAAATACCATTGCAGATAACGTAACAAAAGTCCTTTTATTTTCAAAAATACTTCTGACTTGAAGAGTTAATAATTATTCGTAGTTCAACTGTTATCTTTATATAGTACCTGAACTGCACTATTTCCCATTATTTGATAAAAAGCTGAGGGAATTATCCTGATGAATCCTGTAGCTCTGTTCACTGAGCAGTGTTTCACTGCACCTGTTCTTGCTGAAGAAGACATTATTTCTGGCTGCTGAAAGCTCTGAGGCTGGGGATGTATATAAAATACTGAGCACCAAGAGCCCAAAAGTCAAAATAGCACAGGACAGCAATCATCAGTACAACTAATCTCATTACATGGAAGCAAGTGTTGTACCTGTGGCAAATGACCCTAACGGCAAAGCCTTTATCTTACTGAATCAAAAAGTAAATTTCTAGTATTATATTGTTCTTTCTCACTTCTTGGATGCTGCACTTTTTTTTCCATCTTCTAGTTTTTCCTCTTTAGAGTCTTTGTTCTAACTCTTAACAGATGCTCCCTAAATGTATTCAGAAATACTTTTAAATTACATAGCTCGAGCAAGCAATGTTTTCCTCTAAATCTGGTTATGAATATTTGATAGATAGCACTTGTTTTGCCTGAAAAACTTTAAACTCTGAAGTTTGCATTAAAAAAAAAAAAATAGGACACTTCCCTATTCTTCTTTTTCAGCCTTGCTAAAAAAGCTGTTCAGCAAAGTCTTCAAATGTTCACAGAAATTTAGCTTCCTGAAAACCAGGTGTACATTTCATTGCCATATATCAGCTCCAATCACAAGGATACAGAAAAGGAGGGCTTCTAATTGTTTCACAGCTGCTGTTAATACTAAGAGCCATAGGCCTGTCAACTGCCTTAACAAAAATTTATTACCATGATTCCTATCAATCAAGGTTATTCCTTCAAAAAAGGAAGAAACAGCTAGAAGTGCTCTCATGCCCTAGTTCAGTGCCTCTAGAAATCATAGTAGCCCGGGGTGCACAAAGAAATTAAACTTTGGCTAAGCTTCCTATGGCATCTGGAAAATGAGCTCTTTTCCATGGTCAGTCAACTTGTCATTTCCTTCCCTTTCTGCTGCTGCTTTGGGGGTTTGAGCCACGTTAAGAGAGCACCTCTGGGGGTGCTTGAACTTCGCCAAGCAAGAAGTATATTTACTTCCTCATACTAAAGAAAGGAAACAGGTCTAAGATTTTTCCCATTCTAAAAACAAATGATGGTTTACATACTTCTTCACAAGGACTGTATAATGCTGTACTTTGTATGCCCAGTTAATAATTGCTTGCAGCCTGATGCTGATCAAAACATTTCTGCCGCCTCCTCCACCCTTCACTTTCCCCAACCACAATAATGAGGGAGTACACTTATCAGGATGACTGAGGGGGAAAATTTTTCAAGTTTTAAATGCTTTAAAACTTCTTCAGAAATGTTTCTTACCCGGTGGAAGTCATGGACTATATCAGCAGGATCACTGTCGGCAAATTCAGGGACTGGCACACTGATAAACTCAACATCTTCTTCCTCCAGGATCTGAATGTTTTGCTCAATCGTGTGGTAGCGAGCACTCTGAGCCTGTGCCCCAGCCTCAGGTAAACTTAAACCATCTTCAATGTACTTTATTCCACAGAAATACACACCACCCTGCTAAAAATAGTTAACAACCCAGCAACAAAAACATTAGTAACCTAGAAGATTAAAACTAATATACTCAAAGCACTGCAAAGAAGAAAAACTTGTCAGGGTAGGTGAAATTTTTTCCCTTTAATTTGATTTGTACACCAAAGTAGGAGCCAGTTGCTATCTACAACAGGACCATGGCTAAAACTTTGATTGTACTCAACTCAGAGGGAGTTCTTCCCTTGAATTCAAGGAAAACAGGATCCCATAAGCACATTCTTAAAATCTAGTCTTACATGTATTTTTAGAAAGATAGTGAAGTTCCTATATCTATATGTGTATTATTAAATTATGATCTAACTGTAGTCAAAATTACAATTTAGAACTGGTCATCCGAATCACCTTTAAAAAGCAAGTCTAACTCTTTAGTCCTGCTTGCAGCAGAGGGTTGATCCAGATGACTTCAAGACTTTTCTTCTAACTTCAGTTATACTGTGAAATTGCTTAGTTTTACAAGACTTCAAAAGCTTTGGAAGTCAGTTTCCAAAATAATTTTTAACAGTTTTAAAAGACAAAACAGTAATAAAAAGAAATTAAAACAACTAGTTTGTGTCCTTCTGTCACAGTACACATGGTAAGTTGTCTAAGTGAAGTGTATCATAAAGTCCTGAGTCAGAGGAAGTCATATACCAAAATTATAGGCCAGATAGTTTTAGAAATATGCAACTTATGCATACGCACATGCCATCATTTTGAAGTTTTGCATTAAAAACATGTCTTCAGTGCAAGGTTAGCTCAATTCCTGAATGCTTCCTTCAACCCAGATCTGACTCACAGACAAGTACCACAGGTTTGAATTAAATAGCACTTTCAATTTCACTTTACTGGCGTGTGAAAGGTGGAGCAGCCAAGTGCATTAGAAATACAGCGGGCTTTCAGCTACTCGGCTTCTTAATCCACCAAGATACACTATTCTGTTTAAGCATCATTTGCAGCACCACTGCTCCCCTGTAAATTTGTTTAATGTGATAGCCAAAGAGACTATAAACTGCAAAGTCAGCTAGAATTTCTCAAGTTTAATCACTTTGCCTTCCACATTAGCAGCTACTAAAATGGGGAAAAAACAACAATCCTGGTATCAGGGACAAGAACAAGAATTTCTACCTTATAATTATGTGCACTACCAGTGGCCTAGAGGGATTCATGTTTTGCTTACACTCTCCCTTTCTGACTCTGTGATCTTGCAACCCCAGCAGTTTCTAAAGCAGGGAGGGTGTGCTCACACCACTTGGGCAACAGCCCAGCACATCCAGCACTGCCCAGTGACAACTGCCTGCAAGGGAGACAATGTTTAAATCAGATCTCCCATGTTTCAGGTAAATGCTCCATTTCCCTGGCACCACTGCCTTCACAGGGCTTCTCTTGCAGCAGTGCCATTTGTTAAAAGACTGAAAATACATTTTGTTAGAGATCTAATCTTGTCAGCATGGATTCAACTTGACAGAGCATGTTTAAACCACGGTGACTGTGCTATTCCCAAGTCCCCTGCAGGGCCCATATTTCTTTTCCCTGTGGAGGCTAGGAAAGAGAAGAGTCACTGTGTTGCTTTGACAAGCAGTCCCTTCCCTGTGCATTAGCAGTACCACATGTGTTAGGAAACCTGGGATCAAACAAAGAGGCTTTCAAGGGGTTAATCCACCTCCAGCATTTGGCACTGCAAAAGAGGAATGAGAGCAGATGAAAATCTGGGACACCACTGGGGTTCATAAACTCAAGTTCTATTTAGATAACAATCTTTTCTCTGCAAAGTAAGGTTTTCAAAGTGCTGCTCCCTTTTATTTGTCAGCTTCACTTCTGTCCTCCTCTGCTGATCTGTAACTTCAGAGCAGGCCTTACCACTGGCCTTTAGAAAAGCTGAAGTTTTGGAAAGAGAAAAAGATTTTGTTCCTTTAGTTTAGTTTCTGCTCCTCTTCTAAATGTAATGCAGAAAAACAGTCTGTTACTCCACTTCCCACAGATAAAAACACTAACACAACCCTCTCATTACAAGTATGTGACTTACCTGGAATGCAAAATATTTGTACAGATAGGCACCACCCAGGATCACACCAGCCAGCATAAAGGCCAATCCAAAGCACATACACCAGCACCAGGCCCTCCTCTGCCCAACAGGCACGGCATCCTCAGGGTCCTGCAAGGCATCAGAGAGTGACCTTGAACACACTGTTCCCAAGACAGGTATGAGAGCAGATACTTTAGGCCCAGTAAGTACAAACACTGCATCCACCAGAAAAGGCTGTATGCACTTTATCAAAATTGTTTGGAAATTTATTGTATTGTTTATTTATTTATTTATTGTTTATTTATTTATTGTTTATTTATTTATTGTTTAGAACAGGTCTATTTAAGTTGAGGTTTAGTAAAACTTGTACTATCAGTCACTTTTAATGCCATTGTCACCGACTAAATCAGCAGACTAAAGATAAAAATGTAATAAAATCTCCCGAGATACCTAATAACACACAGAGAGCGAGCTACTTCACAGATTGCAGACAGAAAAATATCATTCTCAGGCAACCTCCACGCAACAACAGCAGAGTGAGGAAGTCAATTCAGAAAGGTCAGATTCTTTTTTACCTCAGTATACACAATTTAAATTAACTTCAAGAATGAACAAAATATGAAAGCAGCAGAATATATCCTTTCCTAGATTGTTCCACCGGGTCGAAAGAGGCTTTATCACAGCTCGGCTGTCAGAATGGTAAAAATGGGAATAAAAACAACATGCTTTGTAAGCTGTTGTTAAGGAAGCTTTCTGCTCTAAGACAGCATTTGCCATGCCTCTATCTGCTGTTTGTGTAATACTAAAGGAATGACAGGACGTTTCCCCTTTGGGGCACTAGTTTGCATAACCATGCAGTCCCCACAGGCATCCTAAGCAATACACTGCTGCTTGCAAAATCTTTCCTCTATCAGCCACATTACAATGTTCTTTTCTCCTCCAAGTGTCTGCATAACTCACACCCAAATGAAAAAAAAAAAAAAACCAACTTTGATTCACCCTGTTCCAAGCCATGAAAATATCTGAATTCAAATAAATACAAAGAAATTAATTACATCTTTGCAACCAAAAAAACAACAGCACAGAATGATGATCAAGGGCAAAATCATTAAAACTGAAAGAATAAAAACCACCAAACCAGAAAACTGAGGAAGAGTATGAGCTTGAGAAGGCTTTGATAGCTATGGTTGTTAGTCAGTGTTGTGCTTCATGGTTTTGGTTTTTTTGCAGTATTTGCTAAACATAAATGATTTTGCACGTGAACAAAGCTGTGGCTGTAGTCCCCATGCTGTCTTTGTCCAGTTAAAAAGTAATTCCCCTTATCTGGGGACACCTAATGCAGAGAGGACCCTTCCTGTAAATGACGGGAGAAAGTGGCACTTCCTTGGAAAGACTCATCCCAGCCATCTTAGAGAGAAGTGGCATTTTGGAGGGACTTACTTCCTTTCCACTGATTATAGAGGGAAATTCCTTGGTTAACAAATTAGGTACCTAATTCATATGCAGCTAAAATTAAGTGATGTGAAACCCACCTTTACAGTACACTGCAATTATCTTTCATACCAAAGTGGCAATGCAGCTTCTTTGCCAGGCAATGGCTGCCAAAATCTGATTCAGAAATATCTGGAGTCAAACTGAAGATATTTCTCAGATTTTGTTTTACATTACCTTGCTAACTACTGCAATAAATCAGATTGCGAAATCTCCATCTTTGGAGGTTTTCAGGACTCAACTATAGAAAGCCATGGTTAATCCTGCGTTGGCAACCATCCTGTTTCTAAAGGGAGGCCAAAGCCGATGACTTCCAGAGGCCACTTCCAACCAACATTTCTGGGATACATTACAAGACAAAGTGAGATTGGTAAGAAAACATTTGCTCTTGACTGAAAAAGCAGAATGTAAGGACATGTAAGGACTCTTTATAGTTTTTACATTACTAATTACTTAAAGAATTGAGTGTAAAAATTACAGGATTTCTAGCTGCCTGATTTTTAACCTGGTTGCTTGCAAAGACTGAGAACAGGACATAATACCCATGCTAATCTAATTAACTCTCAGGTCAGGTTGAGAGTCACTGTGGGTTCTTCCATAAATCATCTCAATTATAAATCTAAATCAGGTAAACCAAGGATTTTTATGTTGCCCTGTATCATTAGGTAACTATTTCCCTAGATATTTCAAGGCTTAAAGGACACCTTGTTGAAACTTTTTAAAATAGCTGTCATTTAAACCACTGTAAGGTAATGTCAGAAAATGGGATAGCAAACTGACTCTGGGATACAATGTCAAAATATTCCCTAAAACTTAATATAAAGAGAATCTTTCTTCTTTCTCAGTACTGCTTTTATCCTACACACCTTTTTTATCTCCAAGCAGAATTATCCACTAGTGGAATAATTTTCCATTTTTACATTATTTTTTAAGTTCAGAAACACTAACAAACATGCATTTGGGAAATGGTGCAGAAGGCATAAGCAGTGTGAGCACCTACCTGGAAATGGGGATTAATGCTAGATTAATTTTACAGAGGCAAAAAGAATAATCAGACAAAACAAGGTAACTTTTACATTTCACCAAGCTAGAAGAAACCTTAAGGACAAGCTTTTTACTATTCCATCGTAAATAATTTTGCTTTGATATGTAAGATGACAGGTGTAAACAACAGGTTTAATACAACTCTCTTATCCTTTACCAGCAGTTAAATGTTATCATTATTATTTCTGAAAGAATCCCTAGTGGTGGCACGTCAATCTATTTTGTATTTGTACTTGCCTATTGCATTGATTTGTCTCCAGCCTACTGAAAACAGCCCACGGAATTTAGAGCAAGAGTTCAAGCCCAGTTTAGGCTCTTGCTTAGGAGAATGCATAAAAGCACAGCACCTGATTACAGAGAAAACCTGAGACTGACAACACTGAAAACATTTTATGCTACTGAAAGAGAACACAGGATTGATTTCCTAAGCTGAAAACTAAGTATATTATCAAGCAGTTTAAAACCAGCTTAAATTAAAATATTATAAATAACTTACTGAAGCTAAATTATACTCATATTAGTAGCTGCACTGTGGCTAAGCTCTCTAAGCTTTTGTATTGTTGCTGTGACAGCTTAGTTTGGACTGTATTGACCCAAAAGAATAATTTGTCCCTTGCTATATAAATCTGACCCTCTGCACTGCAAGAGAACAAAGTGCAATAGATGCTCACCCTCCTTCCAGGTAACTCATGTTCCAAAGGAAAACACATTAAGTGAAAGCAGATTCCCAGTTGGAGGGACATTGCTGAATTAGCACTTCTCCCCACATGGTTACAACTGCCAGAGCACAATGTGAGATTGCAGCCTCACTGACTAATTTTTCTCTAGGACAGCTTTCCACTGACAGAGGTATCTGAGAAAAGGAAGCCTCATGTACTTGAGGTGAAGACTGACCTCTAAAAATATGCCTCTCTACTTTTGTAAGCAGCAATAATTAATCATTACTGTTACGGTCCTTTTCTTTCCCCTCTTCTGCTTTATCCCTGCCCTGGGTACTTTCAACTCTCTCGTGAATCCTCAGCCTTAAGATGATGCCACAGAACTCATCTTTTCCGATGCAAAACGCCTTAGGAGGAACTGGATGCAAGCCCAAAACTCGCTTGTTTCCCTTGATGAGCTGATTGTTCTAATTGGAAAACATTTGATTAGCCTATTTCCCATGGACAAGAGAGGAAACAGAAGCATCTCTCTGCCACTTGAACATTAAATACTACAGTGTTAAAATTAAATAGTTCAGAACTTCCCAAACTCAGTAGCTTCAAGCTCTTGCAGGAACAATTTTCCTGCAGATAGAAAATCAGAAGCATTAAATTCTGTATTATTTGAGACTCACAAGATTTATATCTAGAGTCCTCACAGGGAAGTTACTGCAGCTTTCAGTACAGATCCCTTCATCAATGACCACAGCAGGTAATGCAGAGCTGCTGTCTTGTTACTGAAACCATGAAACACTTTGCAGATGGACAGATGATACCACAAACTATTTACCAAAGCACCACTCAACTACAGAGAGTTCTTCACAAGAACATCTTTAAGATAATTAGCACTAACTGTTCTGCAGTAGGTTAAAAGAAAAAAAGTTAATACCCGTTTAAACATGCAAACATTTGCAGTTATTAATGGCTACTAGCCATATATGCTCTTGCTCTTTTCAGTTCAATTTTAATGCTACTTTTTTTTTCCTTTAAATAATTCCTGAATTTCAGAATGACCAAATTCATGTTTGGGGTAGTATGACAAATTTATTCTAAGAAGCTCCAATACTGAGCCACAAATATGTATAATTAGACTTGGTAATTACTTAGATTTTCCCCTTGTGGCTTTTTGTACATAGTGGAATATAATTGCTTTAACATTATAAAAGTAAAGCAGTAAAGTAAAACTTACAAGACATATGTCTAGCTCATATTAAAATGAGTGAGATTATCAGACCTTATGCCTTTGCAGAAATTAAGGACACATCAATGATATGATAAAAAAAAAAAAAAAACAATTATAAATCAGTTAGCTAATAATCCACCTAAACCAGATATGATGGATAATATGCTGTGGGAAGTCCAGAATACTGAATGACTGCTAAACAGCTACTCAAAAGATAATGTCCCAAATTTAAAAATAGATATGATAGATAAAAATAATTTTGGGAGGGGGAAATGTCTTTGAGAACAAACACACAGTCTTTGATTCACAGAGAAACCAGATGCAGAGTATTACTGAGTATTACAAATATTACTAAAAATGTCTACAGCATAATACACAAAATGTCCATAATTATGCAGGTGAGAATAACATCTAATATATATATATATGTGTGTGTATATATATATATATATAAACACACATATAAGAGCTTACAGTTAATGTGGGTAAAACTGGCTGGAAGCTGTTCAGAACAGTTTTCTTTTGAGGTCCTTTGTGTGCCACTTAGTTCACATGGATGGACAGAATACAGTGGAGCAGACTGAGATTCCTAAATCCAAATATTGACCAACTGCAGCTTTAATTAGTGGAACAGGAAGAAGGGAAGTTAATGATGACTCTTCCTAAAAGTGTTTTTTAATGAGAGGCTAAAAAGTCTTGAAAAAAAATACTGACCAATGGCTGTATAAACTGAATTCTGTTGGTCAGGCTCACCTGCTCTGACTTGTAAATCTGACATCTGTAGAAAAGACAGTCCATTTAAAATGAACTAAATTATGGAAGAGCTCTGCATTCCTTCAATGGCATTCCTGCCTGAATGAAGACTGCTCCAAGCCTGGTATTCTATTTATTACTTGTTGCAGATGGGAAATTAGGGAAGGCTTTTGCAAGACTCCTCACTTGGCAGATGCTGCAAATCTGGAAGGCCATAGTACTGATCTGCCTCTCAAGCAGTAATTTTATGCTTACTAATAAAATAAAATTTAAATTTTAAGTACAATGATCTTTTAACTTGCCATTTGGAAAAAAACACTCTATATACAATAGATGGTTCAGAGATTTCTCGCTTATCCGACAAACAAGCTATGGTTGTTTACGTGCAGTTGATATCTGAACACTGCAACCCTTCTGTGGCAGCACTGCCAGTTCCTCTTCTGTCACAATGGACAGGGACTTGTCCATCTGGCCAAAGGCTCTCTGCCTGAAGAATAGCATGAAAACCAGAACCTAGTTCTACTGCTGTTTGTTGTAGTCACGTAGCCTGAAAAAACAAGGAGATTAATCAGAATTACCTATTGGGCAGTTTGTATTATTAAACTCCTCCTTCTGTATTTCTAATATCTGTATATGGTCTTTGAAATAATATTGTGAATACAAAATCTGTTAACAGCATTGGGAAATCCAGAAGTGAGAAGAAAATACATTTTAAGAGCTTTACCAAGTTCAAAATCCAAAGTCATTTTCATATTACTTGAATGCTACCTTTCATCAAATGATGGGGGAGTTTTATGAAAAATGAGGTATCTATCAAATGACTCATTTCATAGTTCAAACATCATAACAGAATAAAAACATTAGTATAAGCAGCCAGCTCAAAATCATCTTAGAAAGGGAATCAGCGCTGATGGGTAGGAAAGGAGCTGCAGGTGCATGTATTGGGAAAGACAGAGGTGAAGACAGAACAAAAATTGGAATGCAGACAAGAGAAGGGCAGCAGGAAATAAAACTAGAGAGAAACATCATAGAAAATGAAAAGTTTAATTTCTCTGCAGGAAGTAAAGGAAAATTACAACTGTAAAGTGAATGTAAAGGACGTGAATCAGCAGTTCACCTACAGCTATGTGATAGAGGGAAAACCAAAAAACATGTCCTGAAGAGTAATCCTGTAACTAACTGACATGAGTAATCCTGATTTACCTAAATACTGCCTTCATTTCTGAGAAAAGAGACTGCAAAAGTCGATGGGAGCCAACAATTAAAAAGGATGGGTAAAGAAGGAAGAGGCCTGTAACTATTTAGACTGCTGCTTTGGTTAAACTTTGGAGTAGCGTTAGGAGTAGTCGTTGTTAGCTTTGGTCTTACACAGACTAGAAAGTGGCAGGGGGAGGGGAAGGAAGGCAGAGCGTGTGTGACACACCCAGACACGCTTAAATGGCCTCAAAGTTCTGTCTCTGTAGACCAGGCAAAGTCTTTGTTTGTGCACATGCACAACTTTTGGCTATATCCTCAAACCAAGCTGTCCACAACAACTGTACAAATAACCACACACAATGTATTTTACTGTTTTCTTCAAACTGTGTTCCCCCAGATTGTTCCTCTTCTCTGTCCAGTTCCAAGATCCACTAACTTCCTTCTCTTGCCACCAAACCCAGTGGTTTCAAGTCTTCCTATAACTTCCTCCTTGTCCTGTGTCTATGCCCCCCTCTATCTTTCGCCACCCCAAAGCAGAGTTCTCCAGTCTCTGCCATGTGCTGACTAACTGGGCACACCTTGTTTCCCTTTCCTCCTTTCATCACTGCCACCAAATAAACCTTTCACCACATCAGTGTGCTATGCTCTGGTGAAGAGGAGCTGGGCTGTGGCCACAGAAGTGCTCTGTACTTTGACCTGCCACACCAGCCAGCATTCCTGTGCCTCTTTACTGTAAATGCTCAGGGGTAAGGACTGCCCTCTTTTTTCTTTCTGTACAGAGATTAGTACAACAGGATTTTAATACCCCCTTACACTCCTTCTGAACACGAGGAAACACTTTTTTTACTGTGAGTGTTACCAAATGCTGGCACAGCTCCCCCAGGGAGGTTGTGGAGTCTTCATCCTTGGAGCTATTCAGAAGGTGACCGAAGATGGTCCCATGGTCCCAAGGAACCAGCTCCAGGTGGCCCTGCTAGAGCTGGGGGTGAGGCGGGGGGAGGCAGGTGACCTCCAGAGGCCTCTTCCAATGCCAGCCATTCTGTGACACACATCTACAGTTTTTAAGTAACACTAACACCATACAGGGTAAGGATTAATAAATAACCCTAACCACTGGCTTCGTTACAGAAAAAATACCCTCCAGGACTGGGTCTCTGCTAGACAAGCAATAAAGCTCCACACATCCTTAATTTTCTTTGCTTTGGGGTTTTATCATTCTTCTGCCATTTCCCCATCGCCCACATGAAAACTTCAACAAAACCTACATTTGGAAAATGTCTTGTCTTTAAATGTCTGGATGCTGAACACAAAAGTTCTTGTGCCACCGACCATCAGAGAAATCCATAATTGCCACTGTCCTGTACTGAATACAAAGAGTTTTCATAAGCTTGGCTAGTGAAGAGGTGGTGGAAGTCACATTTATTTATATGATATAATAATGTTGCTGAATTTATCTATACATTTTCATCAAGTAAGGTGCTGGAAATTTGTTCTGCATTCAACACTTATTTTTCTCAAGTATTTAAAAAAAAGATAAGTGTTCTGGTGCAAGTTTGCAAGTCCTAGACCAAAACATGCAGGTGAAAGCTTGTTTACATATCTGGCAAGAGGTGCCTGAGGGATGTCTATTTATTTTAAACAAAATCCTCAAACCAAAGAGGTCATATGGGACATTTTTCAGAACACATTTTGCTTTCAGAAAACAAAAATGCTACACCCTTTACAGTTACAGCATGTCAAACACAGCATTTCATTAAACTGTATAATTTTGAGAAACACTTCATTTTTAAACATCGCAAAAAACAACTCTTTCCCCACTTGCATTCTTTGACTTACAACTGACTTACATTTTCCTGTTCTTATAAAAACTACACTAAATCAATCTATAACTTTAATGCAGTATTTCTCTCATCTTTATCCTGAATTAGATCAATGTTTGAAAACAGGAACTTAGAAGGCTCCTATTTCACTTAAAATGGATCAATACTAAATTATCTCTTTGACCTTGATTGTTCTAGTTCCTGTCTCTTCCTTATCCTGCTCACTTCTTTTATCTGAAATTTCTCTGCTTTTTTCCTACAACTGCCTGAATCGCAGACATCAGTATGATAGAACACCATGTGGATTTAACCTAGATTTCTCTCAAGGCTATTTTCCCAAGCGGCATTGGCTCTTTCACCCAAGAGATCTCATTAGCATGCACATATGCGCCACTGAGCCTCAGAATTTAATAACTCTATTCCCAGTTCAGCCACAGATGGTATGTCATCTCAAGCAAGTTACAAATGCTGTGTCTCAGTTTCTCTCAAAAGTAGAATCCAGCATCACTGAAACGACTTGTGAGGTCTGTAGTCCAGCCTTTTGCTCTAAATGAAGGTGGATTCTGAAGGCTGTCCAGGTTGCTCAGAGCTCTTGTCCAGTCAAGATTGAAAACCTATCAGGATGACACTTCAAAGCTTCTCTGAGTAACCTCCTCAGAAGCATTCAGTTCTCCTCAGACTGAAAAATATTGTGCTTATACCAATTAGAGGCTCTCCTTTTTCAATTTATGACCACTGTTTTTTCAGTCACCTGCCCAAGTGGTGGGAGTCTGCTGTGACATCCCCCCTGCAGAGTTTCATCTCCAGGTTGAACAAGCCCCATTCCCTTGGCCGCTCCTCACAGGGCATATGCTCCAGACTCCGACCATCATGGTGGCCCCTCCTGGACTTGCACCAGTTTGTGACTGTCTTTATTTGGATCAGAAAGCTCTCACCCCTCAAAGATGCCACTGACTTGTGCCTAGCTGATGGTCCACCGGAAGCCCTGGGTCTTTCTCATGCAGAGCAGCTTCCCAGCCAGGTGATCCCCTGCCTGTCCTGATGGAGAGAATGAGTCTGCTCCAGGTAGAGGACTTTGTATTTGCATTTCTTATTTCTGAAACTCAAGAGATTTTGTTGAGCCCATTAGTGTACCCTGTTGGTGTTTTTCTGAATGGGAGCCCCGTCCTCAAACAAATACACCCTGCTAATACATATATTAGTGAATTAAGGTGCATAGTACCTGTACGGCAAGCAGGGTTCTCCGAGTGAAAACCATTCTATATGCAAATACCGAATAGCATTTAATTGTAGCACTTATGAGTATCAGCACAGAAGAGCTGACCTTGAAAGGCTTATATTTGATTATGCCCTCTTTCTAGGAAAAACTGTTGTAACCAACTAAAGGGCTTCACTGCAATTAGACTATTCAAAGCCTGAGGTGGAGCACACACTCCAGCGCCCAACACCTGGCTGCATCACACCCTGCACAATCACAGACGCTGGCCACTGTTCAAACACCTCACCAAGAGAACTTCACGAAACTCAAATTTCAGGCAAGACAACTCATCATCCTCTAAAGCAATCTCTACAAGTTTTGTTTGGCCTCCTACCCTGCACAGGGTACTGCATTTTCAAATGTATTAAGTGCAAGGGTTTTCTATTTCTATGTAGACTTTATCTTTTAAAATAAATAAATACATAAACAAATAGGCCTTGGTGATTCAGCAACTATATGAGATCCACCTCAGAGATCATGGACACCTCCCAGTTATGATCTTCCCAGCATATTCTTTTTTCACAGTCATTCCACTGTCTCATTCTACCCTCAAAGGAGCAGAAAGCTGTCATCAAAAGCAACTGTTTGCTGAACCCTAGGAAGAAGACAACCACAAATTACCCCGGATTTGCATTCAAGAAACTCCACTCTTAAAATGCCTGTGGGTTTTATTTTTATGTGTGTGTGTATATATATATATATTTACATAATTAATAATATATAAACTTTATAAGAATATTTGTATACACATACTGACACTATTATATGGAAAGGACAAACAAGATACCAATTTTTTTTTCACAATCTCTATAGTAACTGTTGGGCAAATATTACTTTGCCATTTTTTGATGGGGAATTTTGCTTGTAGATGACACTTGGATCCCTCAGAAAGGACCTAGGTTTCTCTGTATGTCTATTGTCATCCAAACCCTACTTAGGCCACGTCATGTCTGCCACAAGACCATTTCTGACTTCACTGCAGAGCTTAATCTTATTAATTATCTCATTCCTTTGGTTTACCACATCTGTAAAATTAGGACAGATATCCGAGTTTTATAAATTAGCATGCTTTTCATCTGTAGATTCAAAGTAATTTCCACTGAGGATAAAAAGCAGTACATAAATAGTAAGAAAATAATGTTGTATTATTCATGCAGATCAAGAGAGTAAAAGCAGATAACACTAACCTTTGTCAATTATAGCATAAGGGGGGGGATGGGGAGAAAAAACGGGGGGAAAAAAAAGGAATCTGTGCAACAGCTAACAAAACACATAATTACGTATCCCAGCTGTAGTTATGTTTTAAATATATCATAATGTGTTTGGAAGCACAGAATAAAGAACTTTTAAAACTACTAGGGCTTAAAAATGCAGTATTTGCTTCTGAAAATATTTCCTGAGAGTCACAGAGAAGACTATTTTCTTCGTATGTAAGCTATTTGGTGCCTGTAGCTAGTGGCTACTGGAGAGAAAATACATATAATGCCGACAAATATTCCAAAACTGCAACTGCAGAAGAATTAACTGAAAACATTACTGGAGGTAAGTATGCTTACCATTTTTATACTGTCCCCAAAAGACCTTTAGCATCAACATTTACTAAAATGCTGATAAGAAAAAAAAGGGGGGGAAAAAACATGCAAGTAATAAAAAATATAATTTGAGTCTATAAAAACTAAACTGTTAGATTATACTTGCAACTGAAAATGTTTCATTAAAACACTTAACATGAAAACAATATATATACACTATATTTGGAAATTAAACCTTTCTTGAAATAGATGTTCGTATTTTGGATTAAATATTCATTATAATGGAAGGAGTCTAAACCATTTCCCTTGAAAATACTGTTGATGCCAAGAAAATCTTCTTTCAAATGTTTTTCACAGTAAAGCTCAGCATTTCATTTTGACCCACATCTTCAGAAGTTAACTAATTTAATTTGAGCTTTCCCACTGAATAGAACTTGGGTTCCAACAGCCTCTTAAGGGGTATTCTTCACACTACTATACAATGTTAATATCCAAACTAGTTTCTTGGAGCTTATCAGAAAGACAAGAGTATTGCAATACAGAAAAACAGGATGAACATAAGAGGAGTGCTTATGGCATTCACTATATGATTACAGCACAGGACAGTTTTTCTAAATATCGCACTATATAAAGCTTCATCTAATTACAGACTTTTCCACATGACAATGTTAACTTCTCCAAATACATTTTCAGGGCAATGGGCCTCAGCCAAGTTAAACTTTGTTAATCTGGAAAGAGAAACTATTCAGAACTGCATAAAGTATTTGCATTGTCTCTGTAGTCATCCCTGCACTGAATTCACATGAGCTGTAAGGTACAGCCATCAGGCCCTGCTCAGTCAGCCAAAAGCGCAAATGATACAAATAACTGACACAGCAGTTATCACAAAGGTCTGGCATTAAATATCATTCTACTGGGAAATGGCTGTATTTCCCAACCAAGGCTTTGTATTTGTTATTCAGGTCAGGAAGTTATGAGAAACAGAAAAGGAAGTGAGATACAGAGCACTGACAGAACTCCTCTGTCCCACAGGTTCATTTCCATTGCTGGGGGGATGGGAATGGCACAAGCTCTTCCAGATCACTTTTTGAACTTTCTAGCTTCTAATTCCAAATCCTGCAACACACTTAAAAATAGCAAGAGATTGTCAGAGGAGCACCACAAACTTTTAAAGATCTTGTATTTTAGTATCTCTCAAAAGCTGGCAACCTCTAAGGAATAGCTTTAGGAGCCAAATGTCTCAAGATCACAGTTACCTTATTATCAGGAAGCTGTACTACTTAACCAGTAGCACAGATTCACCAAGTAAAAGGATGCAGGCAATGACATCAGCCACAAGGCTTCTTTTCTTATGAAGTGTTCCTCATTAACAACACAAATTTTGTTCAATAAACTCAATTTATCCTAATTTATGTTTGCAGGTATGCACAAAGTCAAATGAAGTAACAGAACCCTGGGTACCCTTGTGCCTGAAACTGGAAGGTTTTTTCATCTCTGGTTTGCTGGGTTTCCATTAAAATCTTAGCAATGTCTGGAAGGAGAATGGGGAAAGAATTCAGTTTGTTAGGATTTTTTACCTCTGGTTGTCCTTTAAATAATCATGCCTTAATCCACAACGATCTGACATATAGCAGAAGCTGGTTGGTTTAATGACCTAGTTGCATCACAGAAAATACAAGAAAATACAAAGACTGCTCTTTCCCCAGTGGCGACTGGTGAAAGGCCTGTAGAAAATTTGTCTGGAGGAAGCCTATAAAGGGAATAAGGAAGCTCCTCCAAGAAAAAAAGAAACAAAACCCAAAAAAAAACCCCAACCCTTAACCATCTAACTACAGACATGTCCCATAAAGTGGGAAAACATGCTTTTCTGACAGCAAACCAATAAGGAAATGACTATTTATTTATGTGTGTGTACTAACATCTGTACCATATAAATATATTACATAGTACATATATATAAACTGTTAACATCCTTATTTCAGAAACATCTAACACCAATAACATAAAGTCTAAGGGGGTTTCTGCATAGCAACATAGTGCTTATTAGTTGCTCAACATATTTCCCAGGTGGATCCCCTCCCTCTATGTTAAAAATGCCTATTTTAGTACACTTTAGGAAAGATTAGGCTAAAGTGAAAAAAAGAGATTCATTTTAAAGGTCGGAGTAATAATGTTCTCAGAAGGAATAAACGCAAAAAGTTGCTGCTTTTAAAATTCTTAATATTTAGGCTTTCACACCGAACTCTCTGCAGATACAGTTATCCAAAGGTCAGCTACAATTCATAGGGGTGAATCCACAGCTCCCCTGCCCAAAGCTGTCTGTGGTAAAGATGCACTGCATTGAGCACCCCCAGATAAAAAATACAGTTTCAAAATGTTGCCACCTACTGCAAAGACAGAAGGCAGCAACAGCCTGAGAGCTGTGGAGGGCTCAAAGATCTTTGGGGAGGGCCTAATCTATTGAATGGCCTCTGCAAAATGTCTGAAGACTTCCAACTGTGCTCAGAACCATCTTTGGCTCTCCAAAGATCTATTGTAGGGAGAAATGTTAAAATACCACACATTATTTGTTTGTTGGGAAACTGGGTCATAAAATACCCTATTGTAAAGACAATGAGCAAAGTGGAGAATTAAATGTGGCCTGAGAACCTTCACTAAGAATATTCTGTATTTTGGCCAAGAACTGTGGCATAGAACTACCATTCTGAAGTCAGTAAGAGAGTTTTAATGGCTGCCTACAGTAAGTATGGAGATGCTTTCACAACACACCATGTAATACTGATGATTTATGCAGAGACAGGATTAGCACACTTGATTTTTAAACTCCTTTTAAAGTAACATACTCCAGATCATTGCCTTCTGCAAAAGCTTTTAAGCTGTTATTCCCATGACACGTTCCCTACTCTTCTTGCATCTTCTCTTACCTTCCCCAATTTATTTCCTATTGGTACCTGCATCAGAGGTTACTGAGCAAATTTTGGCAAGATCAGAGTATTTCTATGCTACATCGTCAGCATATTTTGTCTGCAAACACTCTTTGATAAGTCCTTGGAAGATTATGTATTTGAGAGTAATTCTGTGATTGCAGAATTGCAGTCTTCAAGACATAGTGCTGGGAAAAGCAGCAGAACAAGACTGTTCAAAGAACTCGCTCAAAAACTCATTCCATTAATTTTTATTTTCTGGACATTTCAGAGCACTTGTCTGTTTTCACTAATATCAACTGGTTTACTAATACTTCTTGCTCAAATCTTTGATAGGTTTTTGATAATAAAACTCTGAATGTACAATTCTCCTGATCCTCTTCCACTCTTACGGTTTTCCCTTTACTTCAGTCCAGAATGCCTCCCAGGACTTTCTTCATAAAAGAACACTTCATAAAATGTTGTTATACTTTTCCTGTTTACAGTTGCAATCTAAATCTATCTATTTTCCTAGAGAAACAATGTAGCAGAGGGAAAAACAAACGTCCAACATATGCTGGCTTGGATATGTGACTTTTTCAATCTACCAGAATTCTCTCTTCCAGTATACATTCCCACACTGCCTTCAAACCTCACTTTTCCAGCAATGAAGTGATATGAATAATACATCTGTCAGATGTGGTTTATTTTTCCCCTTTCCTCCAAAGAACTGCATAGGCAGCTGAAGTTGTGGAGCGGGAGGGGCAAGATCTGTTTCTAATGCAATTGTTTTAGAGAAGGCGAAGTTCAAAGAGCATATCTTCCACTTACCTCAAAGGTATCAAGTTTTACAAGGGCCCTCAGTTCCTTTATTTTGTCCTAAGATCTGAGAATAAACTACCAGCGTTGAAGAACCACATACCTCTAGAGCTACATGACATAATTTGTTTCACTATTGTTAATCCTGCATGGATTGCACAGTATTTTTTACTGAACTACAGATGACACTACTGTTCTCAGATATACTTTTACTTATGCTCCAAAACACGCAATCAAAAAAACAAACCCTAGTCAAGAGAATTTTGCAAACTATTAGGTGCAGGTCTGCAGTCCTACAGAGAAAAGACAGAAATGTGTCAAGGAGAATGTCAAAGACTTGATGTCCCTTAAGAGCATTCATCTGCTTTTCGAATTTTCATCTGCTCCTAGCATTCTATTTAAGGACTGGTTTAAGCTTTGTTAAGGCACATTCATCCCCTGACAACAGTGCAAGAACTTTTAAGTAGCTACTGTGAGACAAGACCACCTCTTGACCTGGTTAATCAACATTTACAAGTCTCATTTCTAGACAAGGAAAGCAGTACTGAGGCCTGGACAAAGCTAAGGCAGATCCTGTACCTCATCCTCAGCTGCAAGGATTTACAGCTCTGCGTTAAGGAAATCATATTCAAATGACATGCTTCCGTCAGTATCTGGACAGGGTCAGAAGGATTTGTTCCCTAGTGTACAATTAGCCAGATGTATTTTGTTTGCTTAGCAGTAGGAAAAACAAGCCCAATATGGTAGGCTGTCTGGAAACAAACATCATCCAGGGCAAGTCTGGATTCCCAGATAGTATGAAAACCCCATGTTCTGGAACATGTAGCTTGTTTCTCCCTTACATGCTTGGTGTTAAATTGACCACCAAACCTGGGGTCAGGAACTCTACAGCTCAATCTGGGCTCAGGGAAGCCATGACTTGCTAGAGAATGGCACTCCTGCTATGAATAGGAAGCACTTAACGGATTTCCCATAATTGCAGACAATTTGAGTAACAATACTGTCTCATCTGTTGTGGCACGCTGTTTTATTAAGTCTCACTTAAATACTTTGGTCAGAGTTTTATTTGTAAGTGCAGTATGTTCAGTTGTGAACTGAAGTGTGAAATTTAACCACTTGCTAGCAGTACCAGGAAGATGTCACCAGAAACACCTTGGTGGTTCCTAAAACGACAACGGATTCTGCAGGCGAAGAACCTGGCCCCATCAAAGTCACAGCAAAACCTGCACGAGGGCACAACTTCATGCTACAAACTGTCTTCCTAGGCAGAAGTTCATCATGAAGATTTAGAAAATTAACAAACACTGTCGCTTTTGCAGAGCAAATCTGGTAATTCACAGGCCTGATGCACAAGAAATTGTGAAAGCAAATGAAAACATCGAGACATGCTGTTTATGTGCAACTGGCCATGTTTTAAGTTTTCATTCACTTTTCACAGAGCTTAAAGCAAAGTACCCTACTCCTAATTAAGGAGTAGTTTTGATTACCGGAGCATAAAAATTGCAACCAAAACCCTTTATATCCTAAGCAGTTTTGCACTTCAAAAACTTTAAGAGCCGCTGCTGTTTTGTGCTTTGTTGCTGTTTGCAGAGGGGAGGCGACAGCAGCGCCTGGAGTTTGGGTGCTGTTTTGGGGCGGGGGGGAGGCAGCTCTTTGTTCCTTTATTTAAGCCAGCGCCAAGTTCCGAGGCGAAGTTCTCGGTATCGCACAACCACCAGGCTCTGCGAACACGCTGCGGCATAAGCACGGCCAAACCCCCAACTTCACCCTAGCCAAGCTCTCCCTCGCCCCGAAGCCTTTGGGGTCTGGGAGCAAGCCCGCAGCCCGCCGGACTGAGCCGTGCGGCCAGGGGGGATCGCACGCGGTAGGAAGAACAGGCACGATGCGCCTTCTCCATGCAAAGCAGCTCCCACCGCCGACCCGAGCACAGCGAGGGGGGCTGAGGGTGCGGGCCGGCAGCTGGCCCTAAAAGCCGAGTTGGCCGCGGTCCATGAGCTGTCGGAGCTAACAAAAAAAAAAAAAAAAAAATTAAACCAGAACCACCACAGAGATCCCCGGAGTCGGAAGAAGCGGAGCTGCAAAGCGCGTTCCCTGTCAGCCATTTTAGAAGCGTGAGCCGAGCGGGGCGCACCGCAGCGCAGCTTTCCCCGCCGGCCCGCCCGCGGTTCACCGCCGCGGGCAAGGGGTGCACAAAGAGCAGCATCGTCCCCGCCGCGCTCCCCTCCCCGGGCGGCCCCGCCGAGCGGAGCAGCGCGCCTGGCACCATCCGCAGCCGGGCCGGCCCCGGCGCCTCGGTGCCCCCGCCGCCCTCACCTTGGTGTCCGGCGGCAGGATCAGCACCTGGCTGTTCTCTTCCTCCTTCTTCGCCGCCTCCTTCTGCGCTAACGCGGAGTTGAACGACACCTTCACCATGGCCGGTTCTCAGCGCTCCGCACGCAGGAGAAAGAGGACGAGAAGCAGCCCGCACCGGCGGAGCCTCGCAGGCTGTCTCCTGCCTCGCCGACCCCCCGCTGCCGCCTCTCAGCGACTGCCGCCCCCGTCCTCTTGTCAGGCAGCGGAGGAGGTGGAGGAGGAGAGGGAGAAGAGGAGGCGGTGCCTGACGGGGCGGACGGAAAAAAGGGAGGTGGTGGCAGTGGGGCCTCGCCCTTTGCTCGCCCCGCCCTGCCCTGCCCGGCCCGGTGCGGCGAGGCGATGGGGTCGTGGTGGGGACCGTCTGTTCTGCAGCTGCCCGGTCGGCAGCCGAGGGTAGCGGGGCCGCCGCTTAGCGGTGCCTGGCCGTGCCCCGGGAGGCATCGCTCTGGCCTCGGCGGGCAGCCCCGCGGGGGTCCGGCCGCCCAGCCCCGTCTGGCTCCTCTGCGAGGCCCGGGGGCCGGCTCGCCTCGGGCCCACACGCTGCTGGCCTTGCGCTTCCCGGGGGCACGGGTGGCACAAGCAGTTCGCTTCACCCGCTGCAGTGCCAGCGTTTCTCTGGTTGCCATTTTAATCTGATTTTTGTTAAAGTGTTTGTGTCCTGTGTTCGGGAAGAAAGTCCCCAAAATGTTACACAGGCAGCGTGGAGGTGAAGTCCAGTGAAGTAAAACTCCTCGGGAAGGATACGAGGAGCAACAGCGAAGTGGAGGTGTGACCTTCCCTCTTCCTCTTCGGTGCTGTGGGTCTTAGAAGTCCAGTGAACCCAGCACACCATCCTAATTGGGTGCTCTACAGTGAAATTATGTGATACGCCTATGCAAATTTACATTGGGGGATGATTGTAGGCTGCTCTGACAAGTATTTCATTGTGGTGACTCACCTGGGTACAGCTGATTTCTTGGCACGAGCTTAGCAGAGTAATGTTTCTGTTGCTTTTAGTGAGATACCTGGCAAGCAAAATGCAGTCCTTGAATTCAGCGGGTGCTCTGCTGCTGACTTTGGCAAAATCTGGTCTTTCTCCCAGAGCATTAGATGGCACCAGGAATGAATTGTCCTTATGCTGCGTGCCTGGTCATCTGTGTCCTTTAAAATTGTTGACATAAAATGGCTGACAGAAAAGAAAACTTAACCTGCATCGTGCTATCATCCTAAAGTATTTAAAGAACTATGGATCATTTAATTTTTTTTTTAAAGATATAAAATCCAGAAAGCAAACCATGGTAATTTTACATGACCTCAAGATAAAACAGCTGATGATATGGCTTGCACCCAAGACTGCAAATTGCCCCAGGTATTCCAAAATTTGGTCTGCCTTAAAATTCAAGAGAGGTTAACTGAATCATTTGCAGAAATTTCACTGAAGTATAAAAAGTTATGGGAGCCGAGGAAGACAAAACACAGAGATTTCTCTAGGCACTTTCCAACCATATTTGGTATGACCTTGGAGGTTTTACTTTAATAGGAACTTTCATTGAAAGTATTTGAGCATCCTACATGAAAATGATAAAGTACTTTAATAAAACTATCATAAGCTACACTTTCCCAGACTACTACTATGGATTTTTTTTTTTTTTTTTAATAAATGGGACTTTATTGTCTCACTCCCAGATTGAGAAAAGCACCAGGTGACACCTCTGTTCCCATTTCAAAGGGAATCTGTGCAGGCGCACTATGTATTCAGGACAATATTTAGCATGCAAAGGCTGCAGTTCAGAGTTTTACTTTGCTTTGTTCTCCTTAATGACATCTTCGGATATTCCTCTCAGAGAGATGGGTATGCAAAAGACAGTCAAGGCTAAGGCATGGCATCTTATTATCTGTGTCAAAGTACATCTGACTCTTTCCCCGGGCAACATACACTCTTATCTTCCCAGATCAAATATGCTCTGTCTGCTTCATGAATCATGTTTACAAACCATGGCAGCTTACTGTAGCTGGATTAGAGCAGCACCCTTATGTGTTGCCACTTCTGACCTTTCTCTTAGTGAGAATTTATTAGGACTATTTCTATTAGAGTCCAGACAAAGAATAAAGCATGAGGTGAATCTCTCTGTGCTTTGCTTTGCTTCTATGTGCTTGCTTTCAGGCTATGGTTTCACAAGCAGCTAAGCTGATAGGATGGCTCCATTCCTCCACAAGGAAATCTTGTCTCACCTTCTTCCTCCTCTTGTCCTTAATCCTCCCTCTCATTCTTTATATTCTCCTCCCACCGGCAGTTTCACCCATTGCCTGTGCTACATGTATGGCCCCTGCATATCTAAGTTTTTCTGGGTTAATTTTTTGCTTGGTTGGTGAGTTATGTCAATCCAGAGAGATATAAGGACCAGCACCAGTATCAACAGTGAGCCTGTAAGGCCAAGGCGGGGAGGAGGGAGGAAGCGAGGACAAAAGTCTCCTCACTTCTGCATAGATAACTGTATTAAACCAGCCCATTACCTCTCGCAAAACCACAGTGTCATTTTTTTCTCAGGCAAGTAGGTGAATCTCAGTTTATATCTGTATGACTTTCTGTCTCAGGTTTCAGGTTTCTGCCCCTTTTCTCTCATGTACAAGGCTTCATTTCCTTCAGTCCCCTCCCCCATCATATATTGGATATCAGACACTCCTCCCCCCCACAGGAAGAAATGACCAATATTGTTTAGATCTGTCTGTGTCCTTGGGCAGATGTTTTGCATTCTTTCAGCTGACACTAAAAAGTGGGCAACTCATTGATTCCTTATTTACCCTGAGTGGAAAATGGCTATTATATCCACAGGACTGGGAGCTGCTTTCTCTTCCTGATGTCACTCTTAAAATGCCACAGTACTTCAAGCAGTATCTCTGCTTGCCCGTCTACAGTTCAAAATCACCTTGTGCTATCTCTTACACTGGGATTATAAGATTCTAATGCCTGTGCTAGACATCTGTGGATTAAAACATGTAAAACTGGGAGAGCGGTTAAATATTGATTTTGTCTACCAAAAAAAGGGCACTATTTTGAGATGAGGAGAATGTAGTTGTATTTAAAGTTTCTTTTATAAAGCTTTCAAATGCAACTGAATGTGGAAAATTCCATATGGCATCATGGTATTTTTTAATTGTTTCTGCTACTCCTTGTTTCTCGTTAACCAAATAACATTGTGATACGGTGTGTCTTAACGTTTCCTTCAACCACTCCTCCCAGTTTTATGTCTCTCCCCATATATATTTATCTGTCTCTGTCTAACTATGTATATCATTCTCATTTCTTGCAGCAGGAGGAGGGAGGAGACAAGCGGAAGTTGTTTCTGTGACAGACATTTTTTTAAGCCTGCTTTCTTAGCTAGCAGTTGAAATCCATTTACACTGTTTCAGAGCTTTTCACACCATGGCTGGCTCTTCCTCTCTGCCTTATTCTGCCTTCCACCCCCGCTTCTTCTCCGCAGGGCCCCCTCAGCTTTCACCTGAAAGAAGTCTCATCTACCATATTCTTAGCTAAATGGCCCACAAAAAACTTGCTCTCACAGTGTCCCTTTTGTGCAATCCTTGAATTAATTCACAAGGACTTTCCTAAGAGTAGACTTTAGATAGATTAGGGCACGGGTAAGAATAGTAGTTTTATTTTATTTATTTTATTTGTATAATTCCAGTGACAAAATCCTCTATTGGGAATGCCATTTTTATCAGCAAAATGAATTTTTTTCCATTGCTTAATGTGTTGATCTGGGAATTTTTTCCAGATTGTTTGTTTTGGTTAGATGGGGTAATACGGCCATAGCAGCATTTTTTAACTTTGTCCTAAGTTAAATATGCTACATCTCCAAGTCTACCTTTCGTTTAACAACTCAAAAAAAAAAAAATAGCCTAAATTCTTAAGGGCTAAAGCAGAAAACAAAAGATGGCACTTACTATTGTAAACAGAAGAGGATAAGAAAGGAAACGTATCAAAAGCCATTTGAGTCTGTTTATCAGCGTCCATATTCTTCTAAATATCCCAGAGCCTGCTGAAGTTGGCAAACCAAATGGTGCATAAATCTTTGCCATTCTTTAGCTTGCAGATGGTTGGGATTGCAGACTGTTGGTGTTTTCACAAAATTTGGGAGACCCAATCTTTGCAGCAGAATCTCCATTTTTTATTAGTTTCCAAGCAGTACTGTAATCTAAATCTTAAGAATAACATAATTTTCACAAGCTGTCCAAAATGTAGCCACTACAACAAAGCATGAAATAAGCCTGACAAATCTATTTCAACCTGGCTTGTGCCTCCCGGCACCTCAGTCATCCCTTCTGTGAATAAAGCCCTTTAGAGTGAGTAAGCTGTACCACAGCAATGAATTATGCCATAATCCAGCAAGCTGCTTTGCATGGCCGGCTTCTGCACCTACGTGGAACCCTGCGGTTCATCAAGACACAGCAGATTGCCTGACTGGGTCTGTAGTTTGTCTGGTGGGAAATCACCATATGCAATATGCAGAAATGTACCTGTATGCACAGTACCCAGTTGCACGCTCTTAATTTCAAAGAATTGTTTGAAACATGAACCAGAACCTCCCTCATTCGAAGGCAGTGAAAGGACTCTCATGCTCTTCCCTTAAAGCTGATCCTGTACTCAAGTTGAGTACAAATGTTTTTACTTCAGTCCTAACTGGGTGTCTTGTATTAAGAGCCAGACTCCAGGAAGGCACCCTTTATATGAATTTATCAACACTTTATTTGCTCATTAAGTGTCATGATTTAGCCAGTACTGAAGAAGACTCAAATTAAAGACTATTGCTTCCCTAGGGACTTTATAATCTAAATCAGATACAGAAAGAAAAACTTCTCAGGGAAGCTAAGGTCACAGAATAACTTTGAAAGCTCACTGTCTTTTCCCTTAAGCTTTTTTCCTTCTTTCATTTCTGTTCACAGAAATAAAAAATGTGTGCAAGCCCTTGTCCTCTAGTATCCTAGCAGCTGCTTCCTTCTCCCTACCAGCCCAACAAATGCCATTTCCCCCTTTTTTATACATTAAATGCTGCAAATATCTCTTGTCTTTTAGGATTTATTGAGCTGACACTATCACTCCTTTTCACTTTGTCCTTTAGCACTCAAGACTGCCAGAACTGTTGGGCACATGTGATTCATTTATCCCAGGACACCTGCTTTGGGAGGTTAAAGACAAATTCAACTTGCTCCATTACAATATATTCTAACGTAGAGTGTCATAGTCTCAATTTTCTGTTTAGGCCTCAGGAGTTTTTTGTACTTGTCTTTTTTGTACTTGTCCTTTTCTGCTGCATCAATTGCAAACTTTCTCACTTGGCTTTCTAGGCCTTCCCTGGCCAGCACATGGCCTTGTCCATATTGGTTGTAGAACCTTGTGACAGGTCCTACAGATCTGGTGCAAACTTTCTTGTCTTGGACCTTTGCTCACCCATATGTGGAAGGAGCTGTCCTGTCCATCAAAACCCATATACTGCTAAAACTTTGTGTTTAGCACAGCAGAAGAGCCACATCTATGGCAGCTGGGACACCACAGATTTGTAAAGTTGCCCTCATGTCATACTTCCCAGCCAGACCACCAGGTTCTCACATATTTGCATTTAAAGCATTTAAAACATTGCTCTCCCTTGGGCCAAGGAGAAAAAGAAGCCATACTTGAAGCACTGAGTCATCCATCATCCATCTGGATGGGCCCACACACTGTGAGACCCTACTACTATAGGTCCTCTGAAATCCCAGGACTCGGGACACAGCCTCCTGTGCACTGATGTACAGGTAAAATGACAGCCCTGCTGAGCTGAAGTGACAGACTGCTCACCTCACTAGTACAAATCACCCTATCATTGCTCTGCACCCTTGTTTTCACCCCTTTCCCCCCATTTGCTGTATATCACTATGTTCCCACGGCTTTTCTGGATCTGTGATTGTCTTTTCATAGATCCTGTGGAAGTATGAGCATGTACACAGTGCTTTTTGACATTAGCTAACTAGCCCCTAGGCAATCCTGTGGTACAAACCATTCCAATAGCACTCTTACTGTTTGTTTGAAGCAAGCAGGGTAGTGGAATTTCAGTGGTGTGTGACTGGAATAAAATTCTCATTTACCAAAATTTGTCAAAATTTCTATTAGCCAAGGTATGCAGTCTGTTTATGTTTGGTTGTTTTTTTTCTCCCTAAAGCTTTTGTTAGCCTTGTGGATATTAAATCTCTTCTGTGTTTACCAGCATTTCACAAAGAAGGGAGGAACTGACCTTTCCCGCCTGATGCTGTAAGATTAATTCTACCTCACAACTGGTGGGTTTTAGGATAAACTTCTGCAAAGCTGCATGAGTTGCACAATACAAAGCACAAAAGGCTCTGTCCTGTTTAAACAGATTTCGATGTGATTGGCTCAATGCTGCTCAAAGAACAGTAAACCATGTCTTGCGTTGGAGGGTAATTTCTCTGCTATCTGTTCTGCCACACCTAACACAAACCTTCCCTGAACCCAGATGTGCCTGCTTAAAACATCACCTGGTATCCTCAGGAGAAGTTTCAGGTTACACTGAATTTTGGACAACTGCATGTATCTGCTACAGTGACAACCCTGTTGCTATGAGTCAGGCCTTGGTGTGGTCAGAGATCAGCTGGATCCAAGACTAAAATGCTTCTTTTTTTATTACTGTGCTTGCTTGGTGGATGAGCTCTCACTGCATGAGCTCTGAGCCGCTCTCTGCTCAGCTGCACCATCCCTGGAGCTGCCTCCAGGGAAGCAGCCAGAGCTGGCTGGTGGGGGAGGAAAGAGAAGGAGCAGTTAAAGGGCTCTGAGCAGGCAGCAGCCACAGTCACTTTGCTTTGGGTGTAACATGAAACCTCATTCTTAACGTCAGAAAACTGACATTTGTCAGCCTGGCAATGAAGATGTTGGGGTTGTGTGTGAGCATGCAAAAATGGCTGAGATCTCTATGTTTATCAGGTCTTGTTATTTGGTTTTTGTGTTTGGTTTTTTTTCTGTGGGTTTTTTTGGGTGTTTTTTTGTTTGTTTGGTTGGCTGGTTGGTTGGTTGGTTTTTTTTGGTGACATGAAGGACATTCTGGAAAGACAGAAGGAGCAGAAATATAAATTAGGAGGGAGAATACTGGCAACAGAAAATGGGATCTGCCAGTTGTCCCATGGCAGTAATCAGAGGTATCCCTACTTTTGCATTTGAGGTAAGTTTTTAAGCTGCTTGGGCATTACTTTTCTACTCAATTTACAAACTTGAAAAACACCCCACTCCATTTTATATGTATTTTAAAAACAACTGTAAGTTCAAGAAGGTCACTTGGCTTAATAAGAACATGGACAGATTTCCCCGGGAATGCTCAACATGAGGGAGGTTTCCTTTATGATACTGTAGTTCTACTAAGCAGAGCAATAAGCATGCATCCCCAGCCTATGACTTATTCACATCACACAGCCCAGACTTTCCAGTATTGCTCAGGTGAGGCGAGGTGGGGCGGGGCAGGGTGAGGCAAGTTAAAACCATGGGTTATAATGACAGTAGGATTTGGAGTGGGCTGCATCATACTCCTTGTTAAGTACTGTCCCTGGGCCAAAGAGAGTTAGATATGTGTCAATAATTTAAACCTGTTTTAAAATTTCCTTCAGGAAAATTTCCTAAAGGACCACCTTCTCAAATCCCAAATGGATTTGTGAAAATATGTTTACTCCCCAGAAAACCTCAACTTTTGCTTGATTACAAAGACAAAAAATTAAATAACATGCAGTCTCTCTCCAGCGTTTTTCTCTTCAGTATTATTTAAAGCTATAGAGCAAACAAATCGAGTTTTCTTTATATTTTTGAGGCTGATTAGTAGGGTAGTGATATGATTACAAGGCTCAAACACTGAAGAAGCTGAAAGAAATGAAAGAGATATTTCTTAGTTTCTCCAGAAATCTCTGTGGTTGGTTGTTATAATCTTCTCTATCCACTGTAATACAGCATTGATCACACTAGCACAGGGTAAAACAAGCTGTGGCAATGTGACTACCTCCCTGTTCAGGGTGGCTCAGACTCTGCACTAGGGAGATAAATTATGCAGAAAGATAAAGGTAAGAGTAATTTGTAAAGAAACATCAAGACTCAAAGAGAAAATGGTAGTCTCAATCTAAGAAAAATTCTCAACTATCTCCTTTAGAGAGGCTTAGACAAAAAAAAAAAAAAAAAAGAAAAAAAGATCTGTGTTCCTGCCTATGACTTCATCTGTAGTTACTGAAGTCAAGAGCAATATTCCCATTGAATGGAGATGTGCAATTATGAGTCTTGACTGCCTTAGAGGTAAATCATCCATCTTCACTCTGCTAAAAAAGGAGCTTGCAATCCCCTTTTAAGATTAGCAAAATGTACCAATGTACAAAATTACCAAGAAACACCTGGCCATTTCTGGTAGTAACAATGAAGAATACAGAGTTTTTTGCACAAATTGCATCACTGAAATGATTGACAAGAAGCCATCATCAGTCAAAGGCATGGGTCAATCTTTTACATATGTACCCTGCCAGCAAGCCAGTTAGTTTTCCTTCAGTCTTCAATAATTCATAGCACAAGAATTAGATTCCTAAATAATACTGCTCCTTCTGAATGGAAAGCATTTAAAAATAGGTTAAAAATAGTGAATTTTATGAACAATTCATTCTTTACAGAGATTGCAAATGGAAGCATATTATTTAACCGGTCATCTGTGATCAAATCTGAGGGTACTTGTATAGTGTGGAATATCCCGACCATCATGCAGCTTGTCACACAAGCCACGACAATCCTAATATGAAAACCGTGGGTTATTTCCACTGCTTTTCCTCCAGACATTTGCTTTCAATAAAGAATTGCCTGAGTAAAGACAATAGAAGCAGGTCCCATATTTGAAAAATAAGAACAAACACAAACAAATATGAAACAGGAATGACAGAGGAGCCAAAAATAAATATCCAGAGAAAAAAAAGCAAGAGACGTAGACAGTTTGATGAGACTGGGAGTGTGGAGACTAAGACAATTTCTATGCTAGTTTTAAACCCACTTTAAGAAGAAAGTGGTAAGTATTTTATAAAAAAAAAAAAAAAAGAGCGTAGGCATGTTTCGGTGTATCATTCTTTTCTCAGTATGTACAGGGGTTATCACCTTGTTTTGGTTTAGAAGACATAAAGAGATGTCTCTCAGTGTGCAAACATCTTTGAATAAATCACATTATCATATTTGCTAGACTGTGTTTTCTCCTCTGTCTTGTACAAGTCACAGACTAAGTTTGTGAGCCCTGCACTCAGCCTCATAGTTACCTCTGAGTTCTCTAAAGCAGTAACTTCTGAACATAGTTTCCACTTATTTCTCGAGTTTCAGGGTGTGTTCTTGACAAAAGTGGACAGAACTCTCTTGATTTTAATAAATATTTAATAATGAAGAAGGAACAAAAAATGAAGAGGGTAGAAGGCCTTTTTCTTATGTTTATCAGAACTACAGTCCCAGGCACTTTTCTAAGTGTACAGTGAACCAAAAATCCTAGATAGCAGGGCCCATCCGTCCTCTCTGCTTGTCCTGTCAATATAGCTGGGACACATCCACATACTGAATAATTCCTCTTCCAGGCAGAAATAAAACCCCATGAAAATAGTGAGGGAGTGGATATGAACCAAGCTCTGGAGTGTGGGAGGGAAGGGAGTGGAGGGGCCTGAATTGTAAAAAAAATTACCATCAGCTCCTTAGCATCAAAAAAGAAAGGGCATCAAGTCTTAAGCATAAGGAAATCAGGTTCGGCTAAGCCAAGAGTGGGAAAAATGAGAGGAAGATAAATCCTTGCACTGGGTAGGAGGGTTGGTGACAAGGGAAAATGATATGGACAGAGAGCCTTTGGCATGGAAAGAGAATTGAGATCCTAGCAGAAAAACTGGGCTACGCTGCTGTGTATCTCAAGGTGGGAATGATTCCAGTGCTTTTTCAGCAGGAGCAGGTGAAGAGGGTACACTAATCAACCAGCAGGGTAGTAAAATAATGACCACATGATATCTTGGGTACGAAACATGGGCCTGAGGGAACCCTGAAACTGAAATGAGAGGTGTCACAGAGAGAGGTGTTTCATATATAGTACGAAATGTGGCTTTGAAAAGAAAAAAATCCTACAGATTCATAGAGTGAGGCAAGACAAATGAAGATTCCAGTTAAGCTGGGTATTTCCAGGAATGAGCTCCTCTGGAGTCCCTTTGCATAAGTTTCCCCACATTGCCTTAAGGTGACTGGAGATAGGAACCTGGTGTGCTCAAAGGGCTCTTCAGTCACTGGGATAGAAACAGTTGCCAGGCAGGCTCTTATGTGGGAAGGTTAATCCTAGCCATTTCCACAGCCACCACAAAGATAGACTTGCCTCCTGGCTGTCCATCTCCTCCAGGGAGCCCATGTGCCACTTTGGAGAAGGGTAAGCAAGGACAAACTCTGCTAGGGCAGCACATCCTCATGGCCTGAACAGAATTTTTTAATGAGTGATGGCAAGTTGTGTTCAGTCTGCCCAGCACTTTGGGAGTGCCTTCCTGCAGCAACAGAATGAACAGATGCTGAAGAGACAGTTTACAGGGAGCAATTTCTCAGTTCTCCACCAAACCTCTAACCCTGCACATATGGCCTGTCCACCCATACTCCAGTATGGCCCATTTTTCTCTCTGATCATGTAGAAGCATTAGTATCTTTCCAAGATTCTTTTGCGTTATTGTCACATAACGGTTTGTATATTTTTCTAATCTAACACTTTCAGTTTCATTCTTACTAAAACACATCCTGAACTGCACAGCTTCAGGCAGCCTCCTCTCCACCACAGATCTACTTACTACCAATACTCAGCAACAAAGGATCTTTTTTTGACACTGTGGTTATAACCACTGACTTCATCTGACAGGTTCATATCTGCCTCGGGAAGCACCAGCACCAGAGCGAGACTGTGCTCTCAGTACCACCTCAAGCTGGCTGTCTTGTGCCTGGGGACAGATACAGGAAAGGCTGATCTGGCTGGGAATTTTTACTGCCAGTGTGTGCTACAAACAGGCTGCCCATTTTGGGGTGAAGCAGTAGAAATCTTTAGGGTGGTAGGTTTTAGTGGCCTGTTACAGTGTGGCTATGGCACTTTCATTGACCTAGGGCACAAAAGTCCTGTGTAGGAGCCCTTGAGGAGACACACTGTCATCCCAAAAATTAATGAGAAGTCAAGGAAATAGTTTTTTGTTCTCTGTCCCTGCAGATTTTACTTCTCTGAGTATAATTTCATACTCAGGGAGGGAGAGTAGGCTTACACAAAATATGATTAACCATTAGAAATGGAGAAGAGCAATTAGGATCAATCAGAGTGCATCCATTTTTAGAAACCTGAGGCAAGGGACACAGGACACCACAGTGCTATGTGCTGTACATATACAGGACAGGTCTCTACCTCTCAGAACCAAGCAGTTAAGCTTAAAACTGAAGACAACAGACCAGAACAGATAAACCAAGAAAACAACTCAGGAATCATGACAGACCTGCATGGCACTTCTTGCACTGTTACCAACTTTTCCTATAAAGGATAGTTTTGAGGAGTGTAATTAAATACTTGAGGGACAGTGTAAGATGACAAGTTTACTGATGTTTCTGGAGAAAGCCTTCCTGTGAGAGAGATGTAGGAGGCAGAAAGCTTGAAGATCACTGTCTAACTGGGCCATGGCATCAGCAGATGCAGTGCATACGTCTGACATGCATAGAACCCTTAAACTGGCTTTTTGTTGGGTTAATCAGTTCAAATCATCAAAAAAGTCATTGGATAGAGAGAAGAGAGAGTAAAGAGAAAGAAGAAAAGCCACATATGCTGTGTAATGAGAGCCATGCCATAGCCTGGGTAGAAATGTGGCAAGCACACGCTGCTCCCCACTTAGATGCAATCCTGTTTTTTATCTCTCTGGCTGAGATCAAGGCTGGATGGGGAGAGAGAAATGGACCTTTGCAGAAATGGAATGTCTTGCCTGTCTTGTGACCCGGCACATACACAGGGGCCTGAGGGAACCTGAGGAACTGAGTAGTGTCAGTCAACAAAATAGGATGTGTCAGTAAATTCCCCACTGGAACTGCTTTTATTCAGCCTACTTCAAGTTCTTGCACGGAGCCCCTTGACTTGATGCTGAGTGGCTCTGTGGTAAATGAAGCATTTTGCATTTCCAACTTGGGACATGGTAGAAAATAAACAAGTTTTCTACTTAGAAAAAATAATTAACCTTGTGCAGAAAGGAAGGACATTCTGAGCAGTCCTTTCACAATTTCTCCAGGCAAAGAAGGGACCCAGTTTTGTCCCTTAGCACTTTTCCCCTCAGGGCTGGAAGCCAGCCTTGACCCATGGAAGTCCCCTTTATTCTCCAGCTGTTGGTTAACTTTGGACAGATTCTTCCCTACCCGTTTTCTTGGATGCCACAATTGACAACCACACATTTATTGCCCACTTACTATGAAAAAGGCAAAGAATTAGTCATGGTGGTGAGATCCTTGTGAGCCAGAGGTCATGTTTTGAAGTACAAAAGAAATAACAAAATATGTCTACATAGCACATACAGAGTATACAGACTTTTTGATTGTCCCAGATAGATCACCTTGAAGCAATTTCCTGATGCAAATTAGCTTCCCTTGAAACATCCCAGAAGAAATGCCAGTCTGCTGTAGGGAAACTGAAATACTTCTCATAGATGAAGAGTAATAATGAAAATATGATCTGGAAAAACAAAGTGATCTATAGGTGAGTATCAGGAACAGGAAAAATATGGCTGTAGAGAGAGGTCATAGATGAACTGATCATAAGAAGAAAATTTGTTAATTTCTCAGATTTGCTATCACAAGGTCCTTTCTAAAAATGAGAGTTTAAATTGCACAGAGTATTATTTTGCAACTGTAATATGAATATGTAATATAATATTCAGAGTGGTTCTGCAGCAGCATTCAAACATAAATGAGGGGAAAAAATGATCCTGGAATAAGACCATAACCCTGAATAAATAAAAAGAAAAAGCAGCCCAGTTCCATATTTACCAACAAATTCCTTTTTCTAGACTCCTGTGCTAATGGAAACTTTTCACTCTACATGTCTACTCTCATTGGTAACAGGCAATGAGTGGGGTAGTATGGGTTTTAGTGCTTGTCCCTCCTCTGTCCTTCCCCTTCCCTGTCTTTGCTGCTATTGGAGATGGAGATGCAATTGGAGCACACTGTAGAGCTTTTTCCCATACACTTGAATTTCCCTCCAGTGAAAAACAGAACACAGGAAGGAGGGCAAACTGTACACCAGAACCTTATCCTCATATGTAGTTACAATGGGCCAGGGTACATTTTGGGGACTGAGGTCTCTTGTCCCACAATTTTAGATACACCCAGAGGGTTCAAGTTGCCTGATATCAGATTTCAGAAATTAGGCATTAAACTGTGTTTCTTACTGCGCTCCTCCATAAAACAGGAATACTACTTAATAGCAAAGCAAGGAATGCTGACAAAGTCAGCTTTTTTTTTCATGATCAGACAAGTGCACTGGGAAAATAATTATTTGTCTATAAGCACTTGATTTGGAGGTGGCTTCAAAATTATCCACGAAAGGTGGTATTTTAATATACATATTCTGAACATCTGAATGTGAAATGGCTGCTGTTACAATTAAAAAGGCAAAGGAAGCCTATGGAAAATTGATAGGGAAACGCCTGGCTGAGATTTTAGTTAATTAAAGCATGTAATTTATTAAAACAACAAAACACAGTGAACTGATTCAAGACCATCTGTCTATGGTAATCCTATGTATATAGTCATAGTATTGCATCATTTGAGTGATAACCATAGTTTAGCAAACATTTTGAAAGAAAGATAAGCCCATCAAGCGTAAGTTTTGTGTGTGAGCATAATGATGACCTTAGTCCTCAGTCAGGACTGGGCCTCTAGATCCTTTGACAATATTAAAAAGGATCTATAAGGAAAGGGAATGAAAAGTAATGAAGGACTAAACAGCAGGTTTTAACACGGCTAAAACATATACATCCATGGCTAATAAAAAGCATATATTGACTTTTTAGTTACTGAAATTTTGCCCTGTTTAAACAGCATTTTGTTATTTTGAGTCTCCCTCCACAGCAATCAAAATATGCACTAGAATGTTTTCCTTTGGGGGGGGGGAAAGGAAAAAAAAAAGGCAGCAGAAGAGTGTCTTTCTCCTATGACAGTGTTTGAATTTTAATGTAAAATGTATTCTGAGCTAATCGTCCCTTACACAGGCTTGTTCTTGCATTGAAAGATAACAGGCTTTTAAATCTGCCAAAGATGAGTTCAGATCTTTCTTTCTGGCTCTGCATTGCTTCTGCAATACTTGCTGACACCACTGCTGCTTAGGGGAGCATAAGGAGTCTACCTTAATTTAAGGGTGAGCTGCAGAAACTGGAAAGGCTGACAGCCGGGCCTCAAAGATGAAGAAGGAACTGACGTTAAAACCATCTTTAAAAGAACAAAATGTATAGGCAAGAATAGCAAATAATCAGGCTTTAAAGGAGATTCTTTCTACACTCACAAATTCCCATAAGCTGTATCCATGTTAGCAACTGCAAGATGTTAAGGCAATGCCTGTGCTAGCAAATTAAATACACTTATGATCCCACCGTGACTACCCATTTTGGTAAACTCTCTTATCTCCCCAAAGAGGGTGGCTGCATCCAAACTGCATATTGCAAATGGTCCGTAACTGATTACCACACAGCATCCGTGTGGGGAGGGGCTCGCTCAAGTTGTCAGGAGATCCTTCTGACAGAATCCCTTGCTGGGATCCGTCTTCCAGTTTAATAGTCTGAATGCTCAAATTCTGGTTCTGAGGGGCATTTACTATTTCTTTCACCAGTGTAGGGAGAACAGTGCACTTGTTTAACATGAATAAATGTGCTGAAATCAATAGAATAACTCATACTAATGAAGGCATAGATCTAGTACATTGTACAATTTATGTAAAACTACAATATGATTAGTAATTATTACAACATCAGTCTCTGCATACTCATTTGTATTTGTTCTCTGAAGCCACAGACCTCTGAATACTTGAGAAGGTCTGGTGGCTATTTATATGCATAAAGTTACTTGCATACTTAAGGGTTTGACATACTGTGGTCGAGACAAAGACAGACAGTAAAACCCATGGGGAATGCACATTACAACATGTAGTTTATTTCTTTTGGCAACAGCAATTTATATTATATTTCTCTTAGTACTTCACTATGTTCTGATTCAGAAAATTGGTAATATGAATGATTCAGTTTTTGGAGAAGGTAAGGCCCTCACCACAAGATGGGAGATGTATGGATTGTTGAAAGTAGCTGGAACCCTACCAGAATTTTGAAGCTAGCTCAGTTTTATTGTGTTTTTCTCCAATACAGCCTTTGAATTCACCTAAGGGGAATAATATGTGCATAATATATTTTACAGTTCCTGCAAAAGACATGTGAAACATGCAATGACCTGCTAATACCTAACCAATGGTGGGTTAAGGGTAAGATGAACAAGAACATGAGAAGTAAAATATTCCTTATGCAAATTCAATGGATAAGTTTCATGAACGTTCTCTTAAAATTAAGCCTTCTATGCATAGTTATCAGCCCTCACTTCCTTGTCACACAGGATCTGGTTCTACAGTACAGGCCTGCAGCAAAAGAAGCAAAGCAACAGAGCAGGAAAGAGTAGGAGACAAAATTAGTATTTATTTTTTATTCACCTAAGTAATCAAGTATTTCCTTATGCCACATAGCAAATGAAACCTGGTTTCCAACTCCTTTTCATCTGATGGTGGATCTTCCACCATCTGATAATGATGCCACTTCTGATTAAAACTTACGAGGTTGGGACATATAATATTGCACTCCTGTGTAGATTCCTCTTACCTAACATGGGTTGGGTTGATGGTATACATTTTCTTCTATTAAAGGCTGTAGGCTTTCCCTCTGGTATATTCAACTGTCTGTTTTAGTGATAAATGTAGGGACCCAGAATGTTTGAAATTGCTGGTTTTAAGTAAAACTTTGAGTAAAACTGGGCTTAGAATGGCCAGGGGTTGTTTGCAAGCAGAGGACAGACAGACACACAAGAGCACACATATGCTCAGAGCAAGACCGCATCATTGCAATTTCCATAGAAGCTAAAAATAAATAAACACAGAAGTCTGATTTTGCTGCACAATGTCTTCCTTAATTATAAAAGTTCAGCTGGGCTAGAAACCAAGTTAACCACATTTTAATGCTAAGCATATCTGAACACTCATGCTGCAAGCCTAAGGCAAGCGTGTTCTCAGAAAGTAGGCTCCACACCAGGCACTGAACGCAGCCACCACAAGTCATCTTCCTTTGCACAACTAGATCTTGAAACAGGGTGTAAAGACCATGCATGCTGTGGCATAAGTGTGGAAAGAAGAAAATGCAGCCACCATCACAAATGAAGATATGGAAGCTCTGCTGCACCGCTGGTGACTCAGACCTGCCTCTTCCAAGCCTGCCAAGAAATTCAGGATGCCTCCTCTTCAGAAGTCCCTGGCCATGTTACTGCAATACCTGCACTTCCCAAATTCCGTCAAAAAGTGCATGCATCCTATTTCCAGGTCTTGGCAGCATAAGTCAAATGATTCTGTGAGGAATAATCTGGAGTCTAGGGTTCCTATGGCTCCATTACATACTCAACAGTAGCTCAGCAGCAGATGCTGTTGATAAGAACTCGGAACTCGGCGTATGTATCGCACAGAGGAATTTTCACTGAAGCAAGTCGACTTCACTTTGAAGGAGGTTGGAAGGCTCATGTTGTTCATTATGTGGGAGGAAAAAAAGGGTTCCCATGTCTCCACCACAGCTTCTGCAAAATCACAGTGCATCTAAACTGCTCTGAGTGGCTCCTGTTGCCTGGGTGTCTGGGATTCAGGAACAGAATTAGTAGTTGTGCTGTCCAGAGAGTGTGGATGACTTTGTAGACTGTAATCTCTCAAACTGTATCCTGCTGCTCCTCAGAGCTCTTCCTTCTGCTTGACTGTTGGTAAACTGAAATCACTTTGGTTTGGGGAATAGAAAAGGATCAGAGCTATGACCTATGAAACAGATCTGTGAATCTTATACATTCCAGCAGAGAGAGGCCGGGCCCATTACGACAGCTGTCTGTAAAATCTATGGCCTGACAGCAAATAAAATGTCAAGTCTTCTTAACAAAGGAATTGCTAGACTGCTGCTCAAAGAGAGGAAGTTCTCAAGTAGGTATTTAGTCATTTAAGTGACACTCTTCTCTACTGAATGCAGGCTTCATCGCAGCATTTCCTACTATTGTTGCCTAGCATCTGGATTCCTGCTGCTCCCCTCCAGGGACTGGTGATATGGATTCTCCAAAAGCTTCGAGCACACAATTACACTGCTCTCTTAGTAAGCAGAATTTCCTGGAGGGGAAGCACATTGCACCACTGTTCTGCAACCTGCCCAAGCTGCCAGTAAGAGCCAAGGAGAGAGCTGGTTCTTGGATCTACAAGGATCTGCAAACTCATTTGGCCCATAGTGCATAGCAGTTAAAGTTTGACAGGGCTCTGACAGAGGAGTTGCATGTTTTTAATAATATGCTTTGGATAGCAAAGTCCAAGCAGAGCTGGGCTGCAATTTGGCAGGAAACTGAGCCAACCTAGCAGCTTGGTGTTCCCAACAGGCTGTGATCCTACTCCCAGCTGAGCCTCCTGCTCCTTCCTTGGAATTGCTGGGTGTGGTGTTCCTCTGATCATGCCAGGTGAACAAGAAAGCTGACTCAGCTCCTAAGCCCAGTAGACCATTCACTTTTTTGCTGGCTCTGTTTTCTTATGTGGTTAGCAAGACAAACTGACCCACTCTTAAACTAAGGGCAAGCTGAATGCTGGAGTTGGTGCAAGGCAAGCATTAATGCCATGTGCCTGTGTGGGAGGAAATGCAGGAGAAAAAAAGATGAGCAGCTCTCCTTCCAGCAGCAGCAAGCTTTTAAATTGCATTCAGCATCCTATGAAACCCCACCCGTGGGCCTTGCTTGTTGTTTTTTTTCTTTTCGTTTTTTTTGTTGTGTTTTTTTTTTGGTGGTTGGTTTGTTTGTTTGTTTTTGCTTTGCTTTGTTTCATTTTGTTTTGTTTTGTTTTAACTGCAAAACCCTACAACGGGTGATATCTAATCTATTTTGGAACTCAGTGTGCATTTCAAACAGATTTATTTTACAGGAGGTATAGATGATGACAACCCACTGGGAAGATACCAGTCCAAACCATACCTTGGAGTATGATTCCAACACAGCATAAGCTGCTCTAAGTTTGGGCTACTGCTGTCTGGTTCCCTTCCCTCCTCACACATTTCTTCCTTTCCCACATGTTTTGGCCTTGTGTCTTGCATAGCATTGATGCCAGTGGAACCAGAAGATGAACTAAGCTCAGGAAGCTGATCTAACTAGAATCTAACCTGTCCTGAGTGGATTTTTTTCCTCGGGAATCTATTTTCTGAATCAGACACTGCACAAAGTCCATCTCATGCAAGGGAAGGGGTACAAATGTTTAGCAGATGGCATAAACAAAGGAGAGAAAGATACTTTTGCCTTTTTAACAGCCTGTTATTTTTTTAATATGCATGGTAGATGTGTTTTCAAACTTAGACAAAGGGGAAGATTCACAAGGGACTCAAGGTATTTTATGTCTAGCAGGTACTCAAGGGCTGTAACTCATGACCTTGATTTAGGCATCCCTCTCCCCTTCCAGGAACAGAGGGAGTTAGACAGTGGTGTGTCCTTTTCCTACAAACAAAACCTCTGAATGAGGGAGAGCAGCATCTGTTGAAATTAGCCAAAGGGAAAGACAAGGCAGAGGAGATCTGAGATTCTTCCTCTTCTCAGATTTAGGCTTCTGCGTGTGTCAGGCTGGAACATATTTTAATCCCTCCTTCCTTTCATTCATTTCTAGATTTAGGTAACTTACTCTGCCCTGGGAAACAAATGTGTCTTGTTGAGATGTGGCCTCCAAGGAGAATATGCAACCGTTTGAATATCCACCCAAAGAAAAAAGAGATCGGGGTTTTCCTCAGAGGGACGGTGTTCAAACCTGCAGTTCCTCTCTTAAAGGAGCCTAAGCTGCATGACCCTTCTCTCCTACAGTAGAGACCACTAGACAAAAAAAGCAATGAAGAATTACAAAGCCAGGAAAAGCACATAAGCGACAATAGGAAGCCCATCTCTGTACCTTAATTGTAGAGGTGTTCCCCTGAGAGATCTTGGGTGCCAGTCCTTGATTTCAGCAAAGATTATATTTTTTTTCATCCTTAATGACCCCTTAAAGCAAAACATATAAGCACATCCAGGGGCAGGGCTATATGGAAGGTATTAATTCTCTTTACTCACTAAATTCTTTGATTTTTCAAAACACAAGACATTTGTACAGTTGCTAATAACAGACCGTAACTGCCCAACAGCTCCAAGCAGGAGAGAGAATGAATGCTTTGTTATTCTAGGAAAATAGATGTGTATTTTTACTGTAGTCATAACAAAGGAGGCTTCAAGCATTCCTCTACATGGCAGTTGGGTTGTTTCTTCATCACAGATATTCATCTGCCTGCGGTCTGTAATGTCTTTCTGTATTCATATGTGATGCATTCTGACAGCTTTTCTACAGTTAAAATTTGATATTTCAAGAAATCCATTCACAGTCTGGCTTTGAATATAGCACGTGCAGTTACTTCAGCTTCCGCATCACTTTCCATTTTATTTTCAGCAAACTTTGGTTAGCATATTCCTCTAAATGTGTGAAACTTCAAATTGGAAAGGACTTGTTTCAATTGTCCTTCTCTTAATAGAAGTTTGTCATCTCTCCAAAAGATAGAGGAAATAGGGTTTGACTGAGAGTTAGATTCCCTTCCTACATACTGTTATTTCTAGAAAATTGTGCATGTCAGGTGTTTGGAAGTGAACACATGATGTTGTTGTTCCACCAGGAGGTAGGATTGCCAGAGGTCAGTTGGAAACTAAGGACATTGCTTGGCTTCTCCAGTTAACCTACCTCTGATGTTCAGATGTTGAAACAAACCACAGCATTTTGTTTTGATAAAAACAAGCCTCGAGGTAATTGGGCACATGAGGTTAATACCAAATACTTGTATAAGGACTGTAACAAACAGACACCAAAATCATGTAAAAAAAGCAAAACTAAAGTCTCCATGTGAAAGTTTTAAGGTTTAAAAAATTTTATGTTTTAGGGGAAGAATTTATCAAAGCCTGAAACCTTTTCTAACTGCTTATGTCTGAACAGAGTTTCTATATTATTTCCTTGAATAAAATGATCTGAAAAACCTGTATTGAGTCCTCCTCTTGTTCACAAAACTCTATAGCATTAGGCCACTATTTAATTCTTTATTTCTTTTCTTTCTTGACACCTACGTTCAGGCCAGGAAGAGGAACTGGGTAAGAAGGAAGATTATGGATTTAGGATTTTATCTCTGCAGAGTCTGGCATGGTCTTCTCTTGTAAGACTTCACCCTAGTACCTGGATTATCTGTTTTGGTGAGAGATAGGCAACTGTTTGTCTAGTAAGATGACAGAACAAATGGCACATGTGAATTCACAAGGCAGGAGTTTTATATGAGTGACTAATAAGCAAGGAACAATTTTGCAAGGCAACTGATAGTCTGATAGAAGTCCCATAGGGATAGGATAGTCTTTTCACGGAGACAAAGACAAGCTTATTTATGAAATACTTGTTTCCTGAAAAATGTTAACAGAGAAAGAAGATGTAAAACAACACAAGACATGTGGCTACATGCAGAATGCTGGTCTGGAATACTCAACTTTATGTGCCTTGCTTGGGGGTCTGGAAGAATGTGTCACAGTTGTCTTTTGGCATGAGTTTATTTCCCATGAATCAAAGGTGAAAAGAAGTGGGTGAGGCAAAAGGATAGAATGGTGCACACCCAAGGCTCGCCCTTGGCATACCAGAGACATATGTTTGGACTTGGGACAACCGTGGAGGCACTGCTGGGTTCTGGAGCTTACCCCACAAGATTCTTCGATTTTGTTTACAGCCACACGCAACAGAAAGGTATAGTCAGTGTTGGCAGGGACTGACGGCATGTTGCCATCTCCAGCACTAACTTATCTATACTGGTTTGAGCTCTTGGGTGAATGTGGAGGGACACTCTTCTGTGACAATGGAATGGTCATATCATAAGCAAATCAACTAGTTCATACAACTGCGTAGAATTCTACAAGCGTCCTGCCTGCATCCATGTTGGATGCAACTCCATCCTTGTGGAAATGATCAAGGAACAACAGAACTATATTATATTTTAAAGGACAAAGTGTCAGAGCTTGGAAGGCAGGGTATATAGAAGCACTTAGCAGTTATGAACATTTAGAATAAATGTACTTGTGCAGTCCTAGCACAAATGTGTCCTCAGGTACTCTGACCTGCAAGACTGGAATCTTCCAGGTAGTGTATACTCAGGCCACAGTCTACCAAACAGCTTAAATATATTCTTAATTGCAAGCAATGAGTCCAAAGCCCAAAGTTAAACACAGGGAGAGGCATGCTATTGAACTGAGAGAAAAAACCCTCAGCACTTCACAAGGTCAACCCTTGGCAAAACTGAACCTTAATTTCTTGAAGTACCAGAATTGTTCATGTGTCTTTGAGGCTTGAATTTGGAAATGAGGGTGACTGTTATTTCAAGGTATATGACTCAGGCCCTGAGTAATCAGAACAAAATCAGAGACAAGTGAGAATTAGAAAGCACAAGGGATATTGTGGGGGAAGAAGCAGACGACTGAGTAAGAGGGTTCCCTGGGGTGAACTCCTCACCACAGTACCTGCAAATGCCTATAACTCACTCCTATGATATTCTTTTCATTGCCAACTTTATTACCAGATAACCTAAATGTGATTTATGAAGCACCTAGAGACAAGAATTACATAGGATCCCAGCCTGGCCACGTTCCCTCCTACTGTAGTGACGACATACCTCTTATTGGGATGGGGACAGGGCAGGGATTATGAAAGGAATTCAGTGAGGTTAAGAGAAATGACAACATGTAAAATATTCTCCTGTCATGGCACTTTTCAAGGTCTGTAAAGATGTGACAGATTGTGCTGGTTGCTTTTCATATTCTGTATTCCAGAGTGTATTTTGCATATATGCCTTATGTGCCCAAGTTCATGCCTAAAACTGGCTCTTAAAAAGCATTTTCCAATGCTAGTGTTGCCATATGTATAACATATGAAATTTTGACAAGCAGCTTGGAGCTGGGCAAGGTTCTGTGTCCTTACAAGGCAAAAGAGACAAGTCCTGGCACAAGAAGTTTGTATTAAACAGACAAAAACCCCAGGATGATTTCAAAATACATTGGATATCAGTGACACATTTATTTTAATCATGTATGAACTCTTGGCAGATTACTTTCATTGACTGCCACCTATCTAGCACAAGGTGGCATGGTAAGACTGCATGGCTTTTAGTGATCTCATGTCAGTACCATGTTGCAGTTTGGGCTAAAAAGGAGATATGACACGAGTAAACATGAACTGTAGTTAGGATTTGTCTACTGGAGAGACGTTTGGTGTGAATTTATCACAGAAATTATAGAAATCATCATAGAAATGAGAATAGTTTGGATTGTTAGGGACCTTAAAGACCATCTAGTTCCAACCTCCCTGCCATGGGCAATGACACCTTCTACTGGATCACGTGGCTCAGGGCCCCAACCCAACCTGGCCCTTGAGACAGGGTCTCTGATTCTGGAATGACAGTGCTGCTGAATGGCCTCATCCATTTTGGAAGCAGATAAGGTGACTCTCTAATGACCTCTCTTGGCCTGAAAGCATCCACATAAGTCACTAATGAAGAATGTGTGTTCAATGTGCTTTCAGTATCTACACTTGTGGATGATCAAAACTATGGAAACAACTCTTCACTTGGCCCAACCACTAACCCTTGAACAACTCATTTACAGGCATAATAAATTTGCCAATATTTAAATGAGAGTGGAGTTTCTTTCTACATTATATGTTAGTATCCAGATAAACAGCACAGTCCTGAAGCAGAGAACCATGCAAGGCCTGCTTCACACAGGACAGGCTGATTGTAATAGTCTTTCCCAGGCTTAATAGCTATGAACTCTCCCCTCAATTCACATGGAATCAACACTGTTAGTAGTTTGTTAGATTTCAGAATCTCCCATGGGATCCAACTTGGCTACTGAGCACAATTCCGTAATTGCTTTTGGAATAGTGTATCATACTGTTTTCTCAGCTGCCAATAAAATCTTGCCTCAGTTCTCCCAAGACTCCTCTTTCATAAGGAGTTTTACCTCTGCCCATCTCCAACTGTTAGGAGAAAAAACACTTTTTTTTCCATTTTCACTCTTGTAGGTTTCAAAATAAATCTTACATTTTATCTTCACCCTAGAATTCAGTCCTCAAAATTCATTTAAGTCAGCTACCTCCCTTTCGGGCTGGTGTTCTGCTCTTTCTGAATCTCAGGGCAGAAGCTGATATCAGGTGCAGGTATTTGAAAGCCTGTCTGGAACTTGCATTACTATGAAGCAGGTGAAAATCGGAGGAGCATCTTGGAGATCAGAAGATGAACTCACCCAGTTAAAATACAGGTGACCTAGACTAAATGGGAAGAGATGACAGCTTTATCTTTAGCAGGCAATGGGGCACAATAAAAGGGTGAGTGAGATACGGGAAGAGATTCATTCTAAGTAGATTACCACTCCTATCAACCTAGCTGGAATTCAGCATGTGGGAGAGCAGGGACTGCTGCTGTCATCACTGCCCTTGGATTTTTTCGTGAGGGGAAGTAAACAACTCTAAATTTCAGCCTGGCTTCTACAGAAGCTTGTGTGGGTGTCCCAGTAGTTTTTGGTAAACAGGTTGCAGCAGGAGCCGCAAGGAAAATGAGATTTCTTTTTTTCCAAATAAACACATTTAACTTAATGAAGACTCAAAATTAATATATGTTGGGGGGTTACCCCAGGAGTCTCATTATCCCTAATTGGATGTTTTATTTCATGAAGTAGTCAGCGTTAACTTTTAGCTTGACGAGGGAAATATCTCGTATTTAATTGCTCCCAAATTTTCCTTTATTCCTGGGAACACTTGGCAGGATTGTGAATATCTCGAGTGGCCAAGTTGTCAAACAAGCTTTCCCTTTTCAAAGGACATTCTTTTTTCTTTTACCTTTTTCTTTCTTCCCTCCCCTCCCCTCACTATCCAGGGCCAGTTTTGATTCTCTTTCCCACTCAACACCTCCTACTTCATAGGCAGTACCGGTCCCCACAAGCCCTCTGGCAGACTGAAGGCCAGGACTGCTTTCTGCCTGGGTGACTTCCTGTCTTGAGGGCTCTGTGCCCAAATTTACACCGGCAGAAATCAGTGTAACTCAGTTTTAATATAGCTCAAAGCAGAGCTAATTCTGTTCTGGAACATTCTGGAATGGTGTACCACACGCTAGTTTTGGCCATATGTACTAGTGTTTCACACTCCTTCCCCCCCACCCAAAAAAAAAAAAAAAAAAAAAAAGCTTTGGCTCATAGTATTATATATTTTTACCTCATCTTTAATGTATTCTAGAATTACACCAGCTAAGCAAAGCCACTTTTTATTTTTTTTTATTTTCCTTTCTCATTTCATTCTAAAATCACTGTCTAACATAAGTGAGCAAGGAAATAAAAATTTCTTTTTAAATAGCAATAAGAAATGGATGATTTATCAGAGGCATTTCAAACTATTAATCGTGTAAAGACAGTTTGACAAATAAGGGATGATTATTCTCATCTCCACAGACCAAAGTACAGCTGTGGAATCCTTCCAAGCAGTGCTCAAGATGTTTGATTTCTATTTTAGTTGATATTTGACAGAAAGGATTTTATTTTTACATTTTCTAGGGGAAGTGGAGATGAGAATCTGTTATGTCCTTTTCCTTCTTGCTCTCTTTGCTTATTCTCCTGCCTTTTTATTTGTAGTGAGTGATTCCACTGTTTTATTACACATAGTCCTGAGAGCTTTCAGGAGTTATGTATCTTCTGTAGTCAGTATTTTTCCTTATTATTTTAAGGTGTGTTCTACCCAACACTTGCCAACTGAACACTTGATGTCTAGTGTCTGGAGTGTATAAATAAGAAGACAGCTGAGAAGCACCGTAGCGTGGAAAAGATACAGACTGTAAGTGAAACACGTACCTGCTTTGGGCTTCTTAGATGACTTTCTCTACAGCTCAACTTCCAAGTTCCAAAGTGATCCTCTAGTTCATGAAAACTAAGGTAGGAACACCAGGAGTTAAGAAATCACAATAGTACGTTGGAAGAAAAGGCTTTGCACCAGAGGAAACCTAGGTCTGAATTGTACTTCATTATTAACAAGAGTAGCATTGCTCATTCCTCCCCTGGCCACGTACTCCCTCGTGACTAGTGACCTAGCAATGGCCAGCCCTGAACTCAGCGACTTCAATGTGCTCCTCTGACAGAACGCAGATCCACCAGAAAAATGATGGTTTTCCATTGAACACATTTGCTCACTCGATTCATTCTGCAGTCTCACAGTCACTGGACCCCATAAGAGGGGGGGAGCATGGCTGAAGAGAGATGGGGACGACTGCACTTTTCAGCACTAGCCCACAGTCATACTAAATTAGTTGTAACTAAAACTGCACCTTGAAGGCATGGTTCCATATGATGAGGTTCGAGTTCACTCACTAACCCAGAAGGAAATGAATACCCTCTCCCAAATTAAATATTCCTCAGTCTTGCTATTGAGTAGATGCGGCTCATGGAAGCATATGGCAAACACCAAGGGCCTAAGAGAGAGTGAAAATCTGTAGTTGGGAGATAAGGAGTCAGCAACATCTCAGCTTCTCGACATTGGTGAACTATTAGATCAGCTCAGCTGCTCATGGATCTGTCTAGAGGAGGTCATTACTTCAAGGCCCATTCTGGAAGAGACAAGACTCAACTGAACAGGATAAAGTAAGCTATTTTTGCTTGTGCTAGCAGGTTTTTAACAATACATTTAGTATACCACTGAAAGGATAACATGAAATGAAAGAGTTCTGAAATGCCTAATAATCTCACTGTGGATGGAAAGATACATTTATGACCACATAATCTAAAATGTTCTCAGACTACTGAAAAAAATTAGGAACAATGCTTAGTTATTCAGGAGGGGCATGATCTTTAAAGAAGCAGATCTGGCTCAAAACCAACACAATTATGAAAAAAAAGTTTATTCAGGGGAAAGAAGGCCAAAAGCACTGAAGAACTGAGGAAACAGAGGAACCGACGCTGGAGAAACAGAGGCTCTGTTGTTTTGTATGGGCAAGTGTTTCAGAAGTCTATTCAGCAAATTATCTACTCAGTCCTAAAGCAATCAGCCCATTGGGCAAGTTTGGGGCATGAGCCCATTTCACTCAGCCTTTCCCTTTGTCCTGAAGGAGATGACCCCTCTGACATAGTATGAATGACTTTCTGTGTCTTGGCACAGGCAGGCATTCCCTGATGCCTCTGGTCTCACCCTGTCCTCCCACACAGGGGCACAAGCACAATTAAGTCTCTGCCTATACCCCTGCACTTCCCAGTCTGCACTTCCCAGCCATAGCTACGTCCCCAGGACAAGGAGAAGTGAAGGACTGGGCATGAGAAAGCAGATAGATGCCTGGAAAGGGGACAGAAAATTGAAAAGTTGGGAGAGAAGGGTAGCTGCTCCAGTGAAAGACTGGTGGTATTGGCCTGATTGGGTGGGAGTAGTACTGCTGTCAAGAGGAAGGGAGGGAACAAACTCCTGGGCTCAAGGAGAAGGAAAGATAAGCCTATAGGAACCTCCTATAATCAATATCCACACCTGTCAACTTTGGGTGTCCTATTAATGCTGCAAGCTTTTAGCTCTAGTGAAACTAGCATTATTGCCCTGAAATATATCAGAAGTACTTCAAGTCTAAATAATTCAGATGTCAAAATGAGTATGAGGAAGAAAATGATTTAGCAGACGGATTGCTTTGTTTTCGAAGTTGCTATTTCTTTCTGTTTATGCACCCATACAGACACTAACAAATCAGTGAACTGGATGCACAACCAGACAGCATCACTGATTACATCTTTCCCTGAACAAAAGTGAGGAAATATAGGAGAGAAAAAAACAAGGAAGCAAAAGTTATTTAAAAGGCAGAACTATTTGATGAGATTTTATCTGCTATGCAGTTTAAAGACAATTCCCAAACTATTTACAATCAGAATGTTGGGGGTTGTTGTGTATTGTAAATGAATTTTAAATAACTCCTGTTGGCAAAGTTTTCTTTTGTCAGAGTTGCCAACTCTTACTGCTTTATCACAAATCTCATAATGTTGAGTTGCTTATTTAAACCACAATTCAAAGAAACACTGTCTAATGAGTTTCTTGCCTTTTTTTTTTTTTTTTTTTTTTTTTTTTTTTTTTTTTTTTTTTTTTTTTTTTTTTTTTTTTTTTTTTTTTTTTTTTTTTTTTTTTTTTTTTTTTTTTTTTTTTTTTTTTTTTTTTTTTTTTTTTTTTTTTTTTTTTTTTTTTTTTTTTTTTTTTTTTTTTTTTTTTTT